>NW_021318693.1:10709637-10710840 GCF_001605985.2 Dendrobium catenatum
TGAATTATTAAAAAAATGTTTTAATCAATCTTTTTTTTTTATCATTAATTAAAAAAGGTATAATATTTAATAATCGAAATAGTTTAAAATATATACAATATTTTAAATTGAATTTAGTTTTAAATTAAAGATCTTAATTTTCTCAAAAGTTTGATATATAATATTAATTTTTTGGCTTAATAGTTAATTTATTATAATTTAATTAAGTTTTCTGATTTTAAAATGAATTAAAACTAATTTTAAAATTAATTAATTCGTCTAGCGGCGCCAGCGGCCACGTGGCTCCTTCTAATTCGTCTAGCAAAACGCGGAGGTTGCGGGGACACGCGTCGGCCATAGACCGCTTCACGCGGTTTCACTTAACCACGTCAGCGATCGGCGGACACCGTTGGATTCGCCGCGGGTTTGATCCAACGACAAAGATCGAATCCCGCCATTCGATCTCAGCGGAAGAAGATCATACGACAGAGATTTGATCCCGCATTTTCGAACGAATGGCCTGGATTTCATCAGACGGCCGGTCTAACGAGAAATCGAATACACGGCCGGGCCAGGGCACGGTGCGGCCAGATCTGGACCGTTAATCGTGTGATCAATGGTCCAAAAAATGTACATTCGCAGGAGGGTACGAATGACGCCCTATAATCCATTTTTTGGCCATTTGTTCGATTGGGTGGACCAAATCACTTGAAATTTTAAACTTAAGAAGAGTACATGAACAAAAATAGTGGGGAAACATTATTTTGGCATAAGACACCCTATATACAAAGCTAATTAAATCCATCTAATGTGAGCTATATCTAAGGTTTTTGAGGGATTATACCGTTGGATCTTCAAAGTCTTTGAATGGATGAGCTTGTAGACTGTCCAAGTGTAGATCCCTAGCACAAAATCGAGCCCGAAAACACCTGGATCGACTGCTACAAGGCTGGGACGGACTAGGTGGTGGGCTCGCCGGAGAACTCATTGCCGGTGATGTGCAACCACTTGGATTTTTTAGTGGGAAGGTAGAGGAGGCCCTGAGGAGCTAAAACGAACGAAGAGTTGGCTCTGGGAGAGGCTGGAATAAGTGAGAGAATCTGTGTTCATCCAATTCTCTCAAAGTGAACTTTTTCCCTATTCAAATGGCCTGGGCAAGTTTGGATGGCTGTGATGCATCAGAGGCTTCTCTCTGATGAAGGACAAGTGTCCCAAGCCGTTAGG
>NW_021318693.1:10710940-10712686 GCF_001605985.2 Dendrobium catenatum
TGTCAATATGTGATTGTGAGTGTTATGCTGTATGTACCAAGCTAACAAGTTTGCATGTAAAAATGACTCTTTATGTTAAAATATGACAACTTTATTTTTAGTGTACTATTAAACTTCTATAATTTTTTAAAAATTTAGTCTTTCATCCAAAAGGAGGAGGCTATATTTCATAAAATTGGGTTGGCCGATTTATAAAAAGAGCATGTTTTAATCCTAAATTAATTTGAGGAACTTAGTGAAAAAATTTTAAAAGGAGCAAATACGAAAAATTACTTCTCACGTTTCTATAAATTACCTTGATTTAAATTTTTTTTTTCAGATTTAAGAATAAACCGGGACATGAAAAATTGGTTTCTCTATTTAATAATTTAAAAAAATAAAATTATATTAATTTTACTTTTTATTTTTCATAGATTTTGATAAAAATAGATTAAATAATTTTTTAAATTTGATTTCGTAAGAAACTGAATTTTATTGTCCCGATTTCTTCTGAAATATGAAAATTAAATTAAATTGAGTTATTTTATAGAATCTGGAGAAGTAAGTTTTGTATTCGCTCTTTTTTAAATTTTTTTACTAATGTGCTCTTTAAACTAATTTAAATTAAAAAAAATGTTCCTTTTAAAAAATTGTCCAATTGAGTTTATATTCAAACAGCCATAGTTTAGAAGAGCAAAATGTGAGGAATCAAGATCTTCAATATATGGCATTGGTTTGAACAAGTAGTTGATTTGAATAGGCAGAGAGGTTTTGAAGATGTGGTTTTGGGAAGGAGTAGTATCTTAGAGAGGTTCATTCAACGTGATATAAGTACTAGATATGTGTTGGGAGTAGTTCATATAGCATAGTTTACTTAATACTAGAAATATATGGGTATGCAATGGGGAAAATTAGGGGTGCAAATGAGTCGAGTCGAGTCGAGTTTGAGTCAGGGGGTGTTCGAGTTGAGTTTGGCTGTCAAATAACGAGCTCGAGATCAACTCGACATGAGAAAAAGATCTCCTCGAGCTGCTCGTGAGTGGCAGTTCGATCCGCTCATTCGTGTCTGTCGCCAGCGTCCGTCCCTTCGCATCATCTTTGCCAGTGTCCGTCGCCACTACTCTCCAGTATCCATAGCTAGCATCTGTCGTCGTCGTCTTTGATAGCGTCTAACGCCACTTTCTAGCATTTGCGTCATCTTCGCTAGCGTTAGTTGCGATTTCATTTTCCCATAGGCAAGATCATCATATTTTATTTTCCCGTGTACGCTATTATTTTTCCGGTCGGCCAGCATCCGTCTCAAGCTACTTGACGAGCTCGCAAGCCGAGCGGAGGGCTGCTCAAGCTCGAACTCAAAATCGTGTTCCAGCTTGACTCACGAGCTCGATAAGTTCAGCTCGTTGAGCCTATTACCAAGTTGATCTCGAGCCAGCTCACGAGTCGGCTTAACTCGGTTGCACCCCTAGTTAGAACAACCTCAATATTAAAGATCATACATCCCTTCTTTTGGTCGTAGGTGATAGACAGAATGCAGAAGAGACAAGTTTATGGATTAGGCTCGCAATCCTACACATATGAGGGATAGTTCTTTGGTGGGTCCAACTAGATCTCTTCCCGACCACTGATCTGAAAGTATGTTAGGGATCTTAAGCACTTATGAACTAGCCCAAGGCTAACTAAGAGGAACAATTATTACGTCCTCTGACCTGACGTAGAGGTACGTTCGGCCGCAATTAACATGTCGCCACGTGCTTTTACTCTTTACCG
>NW_021318693.1:10712786-10714282 GCF_001605985.2 Dendrobium catenatum
GCGGGTCGGGTCGGCGACTTTTCTTCGTGCTACGTGGCGCTAAAAGGTTGGTGGCCGAACGTAGAGGAGCGTACGTTCACCGAACCAAATAATTGTTCAACCAAGAGGGGGGGGAGATGAATTGGTACTTTAAAAAATTCTTTTAATCAAAAACTCAAAACGCAAATCACAATTCACCTCAAAGAAAATAAAGAGTGCGGAAATTAAATGTGGAAAAATAGTAGTAAAAGAACACAGAGATTTATAGTGGTTCGGTCAACTCGACCTACGTCCACTCCCCGGAGGCGCCCTCCAGATATTGCACTAAACTTAGTGACTCTCCTTTTGCTCCCACAGCAAGGCGGGGAAATCTTTACAAAACCTCCTTTCCATCGACACCTGTGAGGCAGAGAATCTGAATCCTTTTGCTTCCTCCTGAAGAAGGCAGAGAACCTTAACCATTTGCTGAAGTAGACCTTCCTTGATCCCCCAAGGACAAGGGACGACGATCGGAGAAGACGACCTAAAACCTTGCTTGGAGTAACCTTTGTGAACCCTCTCACAAACTCTCCCTCATAAGTTTCTCTCTCTCTCCCTCTCCTCTAGGCTCTCTCAGGTCAAGACAACAGCAAAAGTACCCTCATGGGTGATATAAGATAGTTTATATAGAAGAGCTTCGAAATAGCTCATTAATTGTAACTTACCGACTTTATCGTTCAGGGCGATATTAATATCGTCCTGTACGATCAATGCAAATTAAGCTCAATCAGTCATGACCATTTGGTATGATTAGAAGATTTTTGTTTGTATCGTCCAGGACGATTAAATATCATCCTGTACGATGAGTTCAAATCACTGAATATCGGCCAGAAATTCGCTCTGAATGCTTGTATGGACGGTGAAAAAATAGCTTGATCATCTAGGCCGATCTCACGATCGTCCTGGACGATCAGTTCAAATCCATGAAAATCGTCCAGAGCATCGCTCTGTATAAAAGCTATCCGATGTTGATCGTCCATGAGCAACTATGGTATTTTGAACTGATCGTCCCGGACAATCCTACGATCGTCCAGGATGATGTGATCATATCAATTAAGCTTTAGCTTTCCTTAATTACCAGATTAATTTAGGTATAATTATGTGCATCGTCGAGGACGATGTCCAAAAATAAATAATACCTAAATAGATCTGGCGGCTGATCTTTCTAATTTGAGCATATAGTCCCGGACGATATACATATCGGCCAGAACGATCTGCTTAATGACGGCTGCCTTAACATGGATGCCCTAATTAGGGTATTTATTTTTAAATTATCGTCCATGACGATATTTGGATCGTCCTGGATGATGTCCTCAAAACAGAGAACTCTAAATAAAACAGAAAAAATTCCCCAAAGTGTGTGTGTGCAAGATTACTTAGTATCAAGAATATAGCTGTCAATAATGGACCCGACCCGAAAACCCGACCCAAACCCGACCGGAAAATTTCGGGTTAGGGTTGACCCGAATCCGAAACGC
>NW_021318693.1:10714382-10721923 GCF_001605985.2 Dendrobium catenatum
AACTTAGTTCGTTAAAACTCCCTCGCCGAAAAAGAAATCGCGCGGCTGGGAGGCCGGGGCCGAATTTTCGGAGCCCACAGTTGGCACATAATATTTTTGCACAGGAATGCCTCAAAGTAGTGGGTGATGAAGAGTTGCCTCTTGTAATTATTGGGACCTTCAACACTTGTCTATTCCAACTACAAATCTAGGCAATCCTAAGAAATATTGAGAGGTTTAAATATTTGCATTGTCTTTTCTTATTTTGGTACAGTGAAACTTTTAATTAGGATATTTGCAATAAGACCACCTGTAGATAAACCAGCAGTCATTCTAAACCAGCAGTCATTTTAAAGAAAATCATTAGAGGACCACTTGTAGATAGTCCAACTAATCTTATTAACATACAACCATCGGTAAATATCAACTAGAACAAAGGCAATTTGACAAACTTCTCTAGCAATAATAATCAGACATTAACCAAAGAAAAAGAAAAATAAACCAAGCAATAATTTAACGGATTAATATACAAAGAGCTGCAGTTGTAATTTCAAAGACCTCCGCCAGAATATCGCTTTTGGTAATTGAATTATATATCTATATTATTAGAATTAAATACACATTAATTGAGTTTTATTTAATATCGGTTTTGACATAAACTTGAAAAGAAAACTTATTTGGAAAGAATTATAAATAAGTTTGAATAAGATTTAAAGTCAGGTAATGTTTAAATTTGATTCAAATTTGATAAGAAAATAAATGAATTAACTTGAATATGATAGTATTAAGGTCAATCTAGATTATTTATAGCCTTAAGCTTCAACCCCAATAATAAAATGAATTCAATGGGAGACTAATTTGATAATATATTTATCTCAAAATAATGTAATAGCTAGAAAAATCATCCCGATGAAATTTAAGTTTTTCCCCCATTTTTTTTGGTTAACTCTACACCTTTATTAAAAAGTACAAATGAGATTGCATGTGTCTTAAAAATAAATAAATCAATAAAGAAAATTAATACTGTTGCGTCCAGGAGTATTCGTGGCGGTAGAGAAATATAAAGTTTATCGTCTTAGTGTTGTACGAAAATCCGGCACGCAATCAGATAAGAGAGAGCGTCTAGCATTTATGAGACACCAATAATTTTTACGTGGAAAACCCCTGAAAAAGGGGAAAAACCACGGGGCCTAGCCCAGTTTGAATGAATCCACTAGTATTGCAGTCGATTACAAATGAGGCCCTTCCTTGGGAGAAGGCCTTAGATTAATGTACATTTTAAAGAGTACATTACATGATATGAATACAAAGAATAACTATTGACATGTTCATTTGGTCGGGAGGATCGTAGTCGGTGAGCGACGGAGGTCGGAAGGCTTGTAGTTGGTGGGCGACGTAAGTCCGGAGGACCAGAGTCGGCTGGCGACGGAGGTCGGAAGGACTGTAGTCGGCGGGGGACGTAAGTCAAGAGGACCGTAGTCGGCTGGCGACGGAGGTCGCAAGGACTGTAGTCGGCAGGCGACGTAAGTCAGGAGGATCATAGTCGACGGGCGCCAGAGGTCGGAAAGATTGTAGTCTGACAACAAAGATCAGAAGGACAGCCTCAGGTAAAAGTCCAACAATGGAAATAAATCCATCTTCGCGTAGACATCCAACGAAGTTCGATAACCGGTAGAAGTCCGGCGTCAGGTAAAAACTTGGCAAAGAGTGAAGGTGCGACGTCGGGTAGAAATCCGACGTCTGTTGGTGGCAGAGGAGAACTCCGGCCTCCCTTGGGCGGAATTTCGGCGTCAGGAGGGAGCTCTGTAGTTAATTGAGGTGAATTTCCACATCCCGTGGAAGTTGGGAAGAATTCTAACGTTCTCCCAAATATCCGGCAGAATCCCGGCGTGTTCGGGTAGCAGGAAGAGCTCCGGCGGTGGTCGAGGAGGAGCTTCTTCCTTCTCCTCCTTCCCTTCTTATTCTCTCTCTTCACTTCCCTCCCCTTTGTGTAGAATGAGGGCTCTATTTATAGTTTTTCTGGAGTAGCATAGCCCGTAAATAGGCGTGAGATCATGGGCGAATTGGGAGTGGTTTGAATGGACGGCTGATATCGAATCCTTTGATCATGCACCGTCGGAATTCGGTGATCTTGGGCTCGTTGGATTTGTCTCGTCGAGCCGCTCGATTCGAGTATAAGCTCGTTAAAATCGGAGACCGTTTGGTAACTCAAATTGCGGTTTGAACCTTCCAACAGCGCTTCGGGTCCTTGATTCGGACCCATTTGGACTCGGATTGGATCGAATTTGGTGTCGTTGGATTTGTATTTCCGAGACGCTCAGTTTGACTATAAGCTAGCTGAAATCGTAGTTCAGGTGCTCCCGGATTTAATTTTTGAAGTTTCCGGCTAGCTTTTTGCCTCGAGATTCGTGCCCGATCAAGCTAATTTTGTGATGCCATATCAAATACGTAAGTTGTTGAAATTGCAAAAAATTTAATGATGACTTAGTGGAATATATAAATATAGATACAATAAATATGGATAATCAAAAAGAAAAAAAATCATAGGTTACGGATGACTTATCATTCAAAATTCATAGAAAGAAGTTTGCTTATGTATTTTGAAAATTTTCCTTAAAGCAGTTGGATATGAGGAATGCAAGCAATCTTGTGCCAATCAGAAACTCCATTCATTCGAATGCGCTCCTTTTAACTCTGGATGACACTGACGAATTGTTAGAAATTTCAATGAGGGAGGAAGGTTTGGTGAGTGGAGAGAAGAATGGGTAGGAAGCAAAGAATTCAGGTACTCCAATGATTCGAGGCAGGCAAGATTTAATTGCTCTAGAGAGGCGAGGATGTTCCTCAGCTGCTGGAGCTGAGGAACCATAATCTTCACGTAATTTCTGAAGTGAAGATAAGCTTTCCAAGGAGGATGGGAGAGATTGTAAGGATTTAAGCTGTTCAAATTTCAGCTCACAAGAGATGAACTAACTTTCTAACTTTCAGAAACCACTGCTCTGCCTTATTTGGAAATGAAACCAGCTCATTATTCTCCTCAAGCTTTTCTAAGGAGGCGATACTTCTCAATGGCTCCATTAGAAACACTGATGGTTCATTTATATTGAGACCGCTGAGTATGAGATGGTTCATTTATATTGAGACCGCTGAATATGGATAAAATTGATAGGGCACAAAGCCCTCTGTTAGCTAAGGTGGATTCAAATTTGTCCCCTTAGACAAACATTCATCCTAGGTCTACAAGGTACCCTTGGACGAAGCAACCCATGGCTGCCAACAAGGATCCTTCTGTCAGGTTGGGTCGACTACCTCCTCTGACTAAGTAGACCAGGGACCACGATGGCCCGGGACGATGGAACCATGGGATCTTGATCGGGTCCATTATCCATTCCCCCACCATCCGCTTTAAGTGCATGATGGTGAAATTTCTATTTTTAAATATCAAAAATTTCAACCCTTCAGACTTATAATCCTTCAACCCGTGCTGCTACTATATGCCAGATAACACGTATACCTATGTATCTGATCGACGACTAGCCTTGATCGAAAGTTCTCTCTCGTTATCGGGAGGGGTAATTAATTATAGGGGCTTGCGCCTATAGGAAACCAGAACTTAGATTATAAAGTCCTCACAAAATGAGGGCAAAATCTATGGGTAGTATTTTATCTACAAACCCATCTGCCTTCCCAAAATTTACCCTGGAACCTATTTCGTTAAAACTCCCTCGCCAAGAGCAAAAAGAAACAGTATGCGGGCGGAGGCTGGGGCCGAATTTTCGGAGCCCACACTTAGTGCTGTGAGTCTTTTGCTATTTCATCAGCTAGAGGAAGAGTTGTGATGTTTTGGTAGCGAGAGACCTCTAATGTTTCAAGGGGAATAGAATTTGAAATGCTACAAAAATTCCAAGTCTTCAACCTCATAATTCCTATCTTCAAGCTCTTGAGCTTAGGAGGCAATTGGGGCAACTCTTTCAACTTCGGGCAGTCAATTAGCTCCAGTTCAATTAAGCAAGGAAACAAACATCCATCTTCAATTAAGCTACTCCTGCCTCAAATTAATCCTCTAATGCTACAGGTGATCTTCTAATAATTTGTTATGAATATCTATGATTTAAGTGGAGTTTTTGTTTCAGCTACATCTCTTAGTTTTGTGGGATTTTTGTTTATGTCTAGTGAATGTCTCAGATTTTTTTGTGGCACTGTCGGCTGTCCAACTTATCTCCAAGAACATTCCTGCTCACGTCTTTTTTGTAATTGTAATATTGAAACTGCTTCTCACTTCTTCTTCGAGTATGATATCTCTTTTCACATTTTGAAAGCTCTTTTTTTTGGGGTTGCTATTTTCTTGCTTAGATCGAACATTATATAGGTTTTCAATGGCATCAATGGTAATTCCCACCTCTCTGTGGATACAATTTTTTTTCTCTATATTTGGTTATCTGTGCTTCTATTTATTTCCTTTGGCGTGAAAGAAACATGAGAAGGTATGGTGGCTCTATATCCTCTCTGAATGCTATTTGGTTTTGATCAAAAAGGCCATCAAGGATAAACTTAGATGTCGGAAGAATTGTGATGAGTTTTGGACTTATCTATGCTAATTTTCTTTATCCTCATATTTCTCTGGACTTCGGGACTGAACTTCTATTTGTGGTTATTGCTGCTGCTGGGTACTTTTTGTATGCTAGGTAGATCGTTTTGGTCGGACAATGATGAGGTAGGATTCCTGCACGCCCTGAATAGCCATGGCTTGCTTTGGCAACCTTGGTGGTTGATTCTCTCGTTTTGGTCGGACAATGGTGGCCTTTGTTTGGGATTTGGGACTTATTGCTGCTTCATTCTCTTGTGGTTATCTTCTGTATGGTTTTTTTTTTTGTTGCTGCCTCCAATGGATGGCCCTTGCCTGGCAATTGGGTGGCGAACTTTTCTGTTGGTTTTGCAGGAAGCCTACTGTCATTTCTTCAGTTCGATAGGCCTCATGGCCTTTTTGACTGATTTTTTATTATTTTTGCTGCCTACATGATGACTAAATTTTAGGTTATTTTGTCTTTTTGAGGTTGCTTTGCAATCTGTAGTTTGTTTTTGTGATTAAAGCTTTGTGATCTTAGTTTTGGCCTCCTTTTGGGTGTATGTTTGTAATTCCTTTTTTCATTTAAAGAAATTTGGGCTAGTCCCAATAAATTTTCCAAAAAAGAAAAATCCTTTATTGCAATTCATAATAATGGTGTTCAAACTGGTGGACCTTTTTTTTGGAATTTTCCGCTGCAGATATTTGAATATTATTCTGCTAGATGGTTGCTTGGTTAGTTCTTTTTCTTAACTTTTTTAGTTAATGTGGGACTTTTTTCTGCAGAAGATTGTGAAATTATATGTGATACTGCTATTAATGTGAAAGGGAGCTTTATCTTTAATGTGATTGCTAATTCCCCTATCTCTCTAATGTGGGATCATTGGTGTAATGGGGTGTGCTTATCTGAACTCCCTCACAACTCTTCTATCATTAATGATTTCTCTTCTGATTCTCCTCTCTTGGTTATTCTGGATTCTAATGGTTGGAAATTTCCAGTGGCTGTTCAAGATCCCATCCTAGGACTTATTGTCTCTGTTCCCCTTCATATTGATGCTGCTGGTCTGTTATGGAAAAATGGGAGGATTGGGTGTTTTGGTGACTTTTTGCTCGATTTCTACTCGAATGAGAGGGAGGTGTCTTGGTATAAAACTGTTTGGCATAAGTAAGCTGCCGCTCATTTTTCTGTCTATGGCTGGCTGAGCTTGGTTGGTGGGCTCAAAACATCTGAGAGCTGATTAAGAGAAATATTCCTGTGGACCCTTCATGCTGTTTATGCTATGCTAAATCTGAAAGTTCATTACACCTCTTTTTTTAATATGACTACACTTACTCTATTATCACTGATCTCATGCCTTGCCTAAAATCATTTCTATTGCGTCCAAATTTATATCAGTTTGCTAATTTTTTTCCGGTGAAGTGAACATTTCACTGCCGGGTAAGTCATCCTTTTACCAGCTTTTGCTTTGGTGTTCTGTCTATCACTTATGGAAGAAGAGGAATGCAAGAAAATTTGGCAATAAGTATTGTAGCAAAGTCACTGTTCGTATTATAAAAAAAATTCTAGTTGGAAGAATGGGGAAAAATTCAAACATATGCTTAATGGCTCATCTTAATATCCTTAGTGGATGCGTTGGCTGTACTGACGGTTTTTCATGTCTCTTTGCTGTGTTGGGTGGCTCATGGACTTTCTTTTGCTGTCAGTTTGGTATATTGAATGTTTTTATCGTGGTGGGCTTGGTTACCCTTGGGCATAAGCCAACTGCTGCTGTTGGCGTGGTTTATTTCCTTCATGCTTTTATCTATCGTTGATGATCCGGAGGTTACTGGTTTATGTTTTGAATGGGATTTTGTCTATCGGTTCTGTTGCGTGCCTTTGATTCGCTGCTGCTGCTGCTCTCTGTTTCGATTTTATGGATGAGTGTTTTGATGCCATGGACGGTGCCTTTGATACCCATCCTGGTTTTCCCTTTGTACGGTTTTCGGGCAACCAAGGGTGCCAATTTTATCTGATTTTAGCTGTTGGATTCTTATTGATCCAAAGTTCTGGCATTTTGCTTTATATTTTGGCTCTTACCTCTCATTTTGTCATGATGTAATTTTGTGAGACAGCCTTTGGCTTGTTTCTTTTTGAACCTTTGCTCAATTATTTTTGCCTGAGCTTTGGTTGCTCTTTTTGCTTTCTTACTTTTACCTGTAAATTTTAATTATCTTGTTCTTTCTTTGGTTAATGAATGGGCTTTGCCCCTAATTTTCTCAAAAAAAAAAAAAAAATTTGTGAAATTGAAATTAGTGCTGCAGTTGCCTTAGTTTTGGTTGTTATTTACTGCTAAAAAGATTTGTTCTTCTACATAAATCAGAAAGAGAACATTCGGAACTTTTATTTGGTCCAGTCACAGGACATAGCTCTACGTTCATCCGCCAATAGAATCGCGTCACGTGTTATCACTATTTACCGCGCGGCCCGACAACCCGACCCGGAACGGACCCAGGATGGCTCGGTATTTCTCGATTTTGCTAGGTATTGTTAGGTATTGGTCGATTTTGCTCGGCAATTATCAATACCGAGCAATACCGAGTAATACCGAGTTGTACCGAGTTTTTCTAAAAAACTCGGTACAACTCGGTATTTCTAGAAAAACTCGGTATAACAAGGTAATTCTAGCAAATACCGAGTTTTTCTAAAAAAACTCGGTAAGAAAAAACTCGGTACAACTCGGTATTTGTCTTCACAGAGCGGTATTTCTTGTCAAGCAATACCGAGCAAATACCAAGTAATACCTCGCAATACGCGAACATAGCATTCCTGGGTTCCGGTTCGGGTCAAGTCGTCGGGCAGCGCGGTAAAGAGTAAGAGCACGTGGCGACGTGTTATTGACGGCCGAACGTTGTATGAATGGACTTACATCTGACAATATATAGGATATTATTTAATGCATGATGGATGTCGTAAGAGTGACATTCTGACTTCTGGGAGTTTTGTTAGTAAGATTATGGT
>NW_021318693.1:10722023-10728368 GCF_001605985.2 Dendrobium catenatum
CTAGCAATCCCTCTATGGTTTGGCAATAATGATTCAAGAGCCTTTATGGTTTTACAACATCAACATTTTCTTTTTTATTATTCGTAGATTATGATTATTTATTTTTGCATCTCTAACTTGCTCCCTGGATGGTCTCTGCTTCCACTCAGGCAAGCAGGAGTTCATTTTGTGATTTTTTAGTCTCTTTGCGGGTTTTTTGCTGTCGTTTGAGCAAGTAGTTCATAGTTTCTTTCTATTTCTAATTGTTTCATCTATCTGCTACTGAGCAAATTTGTTTTGTTTTCTTTTGTAAGCTTTTAAATTTTTATGTTTTTGGGATACAACCTTGCATGTTTCTATTGTATTCATTACTGTATCTTTTGTAATTTCTCATTTGAAATGAAAGTGGGTTATTCCCTAACCTTTCCCAAAAAAAGTATGATGAATGCTATTGGAGTTGGCACTTGTTGAAGATGAATTAAATAAGATAAAAGAATTTAGAAACATAACAATTAAAACTATTAGATTACCAACAAAAACACTTAAAATTATTATGTTTATATAAGTAAAACCCAAACTTCAATGTTTTTGTCCATAATGAAGAGATGAAGTTATTATATGGATGTCTATAAATGATGATGAAGGAGGCAACTGATGGTGATCGACGGTGTGTTGCAACTCAAAAATCTAGATTGATATTGTGATTTTTTTATGATAGCCAAATATTATTACTCTATTAATTTTATTATTTCTCTAAGTATGTACTGAATATTTTTTATTTGTTTTTTGTGTGTAATAATATTTCAGAGAAATCATACTCTAAACTACTGAAGACTTCAAGACATAGTATATTAGGATTTCGTATAATAAAGTATGCAAATATTTATTTTTTATTTTCTTGAGTCTAAGAGAGTGTGATTATAATTGGGTAACCGTACACACATTCACATGGGGAGAGAGTTAAAACTTAAAATATTAAAATTATTCGTACTATATGATATCTAATTGTACTATACGATTTAACTATTTTCCTCCTGAATATAGTTAATCAAATCATATTTTTATACTTTTGAACTATTCATACTATATGATGTCTAGTTGTACAGATGACTAACAGTATATGAATTGGGTTCATACTAGTTCATCTCAAATGAATTCATTAATTTTTATATTATTTGTACAATACGATATGAATTCGTACAGGAGACTAACAAGAGTATGAAATTGGGTTCATCCATGTTCGTACCAAGTGGAGCATGATTTGTATTAACTATTCATAATGTATAAAGTCAAGTCATATAGATGATTAACAATGTATAAAATATGGTTCGTACCATATCATACCAGACGAACACATTCAATTTTAAACTATTCATATAATACGATATCAATTTGTATAGATGACTAATAGTGTACAAAATTAGGTTCATACAGGTTCGTACCAGAATTTTGAACTGTTCGTATAAATGATCCACGATCGTACTATACGACTTGAAGTAGGTTCACTTGTAATTTTTAGTTTTTGGACATTTTTTGTGTTTTCTATATAAGAAGTATTGAAAATTGAATCTCAAGACCTTTACTATGAATTTCTCTTGAGAGTGTCCATTGAGTGTAAGTATTTGGGAGAGATTATGAGAGCGAAGTGTGAGAGATCTAATGAGGGGGAGTTGAGAGGGATTCACAAGATTTCCCAAAGCGAGGATCTCTTTATTATCTTCAAATTTTTGCCCATCTCCTCTAAAGACTTTTGAGGGAAGATTTTCAATATTGTGTCAAGGTTCTCTACCTTCACCAAGAGGGTGAAAAAGGAAAAAGGATCTTTACGTTCACTAGGATGGATCTTTAGCTTCACTAGGAGGGTAAAAAGGATGAATGTTCTCTGCCTTTACCAGGAGGGTTAAAAAGGATGAAGGTACTCCACCTTTATGAGGAGGGTAAAAAAAAGACGAAGGTTCTTTGCATTCACTAGGATGGTGAAAAAAGATGAAGGTTCTTTTCCTTCACCAGGAGGGTGAAAAAGGATGAAGGTTCTCTACTACATTGAGTTGGTGGAAGAGAGTTTATAAGGGCTTCTCTGCCTTGCTATAAGGGCAAAAAGATATTCATTTTAATTTAGTGCAATAACTAGAGAAGGAGTCACTAAGGAGTAAACATAGGTCAAGTTTGGACCGAACCAATATAAAATTTGGTGTTCTTCTATTCACTATAATTTTTATCTATTTTTATTTTTCCTAATCTTCAAAGTTTTGTGGTTGTAAAATCTTTTCTAATAATTATATCTAAATAATTGCATATTTCAGAATCATTAATTAAATTTTCAAGAAATGATTTTCTAGAATCCAAGAAAGTTTTTTGTTAACCAATTCACCCCATCTTGGTTAGCTTTTGAACAGTTCTATAATGTCTAACAACCTACATGAACTTGTTGAAACTTGTTCATTATGGATTAGTTTGTTAAACCTAAGCTTATGTCCCAGCGGCTAACCAAGAGGGGGGTGCTAGTGTGGGCAGAGAACCCTTCGGCTATTTACACTCTCCTAGTGTGGGCAGAGAACCCTTCGGCTGTTCACACAATCCAAGTGTCGGTAGAGAACTCTTCGGCTGTTCACACTATCCAAGTGTCGGCAGAAAACCAGATCTCCTTGACAGATCTTCTTCACAATAAATCTAGAAGGAAGAGAGAAAAGAGTGAAGTAAACACAAATCAAAAGTAAAGATTCTTACCTTTGAACACCAAGTGAAGCATTCATGCTCAAGTAGGAAGAATCCTCCTTCAAACACTCTCTCACACTCTTTCCTTGACTCTTCTTTCAATAGGCACGAAGATCAGTAGGCAAAAAGATAAAGTAATAGTCTAAATTGGACTATTATATAAAAGATAAGAAAATTCGTCCAAAAACTGTAAGTTTTCAAGTCAACACGAAGTTGATCGTCCCGTACGATCGTGGATCGTCTTGGACAATTTTACTTAAATGTGTGGAAAGGAACCAAATTTATATTGGTACGAACTGAAATCTTACCCGAGCATCATCCCGTACGAACTAGGTTCGTCCGATATGAACAGTTATACCATAGGTTGGTTCACAAAAACTGCATGACGTCGCCAAAATTTGAAGAGTCGGTTCACTCGTCCTGGGACGAATATGAGTTCGTCCAGACAAAATTTTTATAGAGAACAATTCGTCCTGGGACGAATTTGCGTTCGTCTGGACAAAAAATTTCTAGAGAATATTTCATCCTGGCACGAATATGAATTTCATCTGAATAAAAATTTTCCAGAGGACATTTCGTCCCCAGACGATTTTGACTTTGTCTGGACGAAAATTTTCCAGAGAGCATTTCGTCCTGGCACGAATATGAGTTTCATTTGAACAAAAATTTTCCAGAGAACATTTTGTCCTGGGACGATTAAACATTCATCCTGGGACGATTAAACATTCGTCCTGGACGATCAGGACTTAAAAAAATTTTCTTCGACTCCTGTTCATTACATTGCTCTTTAGAGGAGATAACTGACTTGATCATCCCGTACGAATTATTTTCGTCCCGTACGATCAGTACAAATTGTTAAAGATCTCCTTAAGTGTGTGTGTGTTTATTCACTCAATTATAATCACTCCTTCTCAAACTTAATTCAAAGAAAAATATAAGCTTCAATTCACAAAATCTCTCATGTTAAATTTGATTTGAAGTCTTCAGTAGTCTAGAGTTTGATTTTCCTGAAATGTTAGTTCACACAAGAGCAAAAAAAATATCTTCCAAAAAGTTTTAGGAGATATCAATACATAAAACAATAATATTTGAAATCATCAAAACTATACAAGTTGCAAGAATGTAAAACATGCAAATAGAAATTCTCTTAACAGAACTTTCACAGTGTGTGAAGAATAATGATGTTACACTTCGTAGCAATTGGGCCAGTAGCATAAAGATGGGAGTAAGCACAGTGATGGGATTCTAATTCTCAATATGCTTCGGGGCCAATAACAAGTAAAAAAGCAACAATATTTCACAAGCAAAGGGTGATAGAACTAGTAACATGGTGATGGGAGGCGATGTGGGGACGTATTTAAATGGTGGTGTTATTTTTATTTTCATTTAAAATTTTATAGTGATATATATATATATATATAAACCTCATAATATAGAGAGATAATTTTTTGTTGCAAGCAAACAAATTAAAAATATTATAATTCTTTAACCACCATTAGTTCCCTTATATGTCAAAAAATTTGATATCGAGTTCCTTCACATTTTCATTCAAGAAAAACTTACCCTCTATTAGCTTAAAAGTTAAAACAGTAAAACTTTACAACCTAGCCCATTTCACCAACACACAAATAATCCTTCTACCACTACTCTAAAGAGACACCAATTAAGTTGCTGACTTCACTATAAAATCTTATAAACCTTAAATCAAGATGTGGAATTGTATAAGAATAATTTTATAAGAAGTGTGAAGATCAAAGAATTTAGAAAATAATGACTATGTATATCCATACATGCTAGTATAGGTATTATGTAGTTGCCAAGTAGGTTCACCATTTAGGAGCTCAATTAAGAGATAAATTTGCCCAAAATGAGCCTCTCCCTAACAATCACACACCAATGAAGCTCGCATTTTAGGAGCTCATTCAGGAGAAGCTCAATCAAATAGCCAAATATTCCAAGCAAGTTTGGTCAATGAACTTGCCTTAGTAAGCCTTCACTCAGACAAACTTGCTTTATGAAGACTCAACTCTTTTATTAGTTTGCCTCATTCTAGGTCATCTGCCTTCCATAAATATCGCTATCCAATCTTTAGCATGCATACAGTTATTCTTATCCACTCATAGTCATAAAAATTCATATGAAATTTTTGCTTAGAAGATTTGTCACTCACTCGAGGAACTCACCACCTATTCAAGATATTCGCCTTTGTGGACTCTTAAAGGACTGTCCATGGATTTTTTCTATGAGGGCTCACCTTAAGCACTAGCCTTTGAGGAGTCCCACTCATCCAGGGTACTTGCTATTGGCATTAAGAGCTTAGAGAAAGATAGTCATATGTGTACATGTTGATCTAATCCAAGTATTTGCACCAGTATGTACTTTGTCAAATAATATCTTTATTATTATTATTATTATTATTTTGTATAGTTTTAGCCACTTGTATGTTGTACTTCATATCATTTCTACTATTCACATATATTATTTGACTTCTTATTCAGTGGCGGATCCAGCTTCTTTTTTCAGGGTGGGCAAAAAATTTTTTTTTGTGGGGGATGGGCAAAGATGCTTAAGATTTATAAAATGAGGACAAAAAATTTTTTTGAGAGGGGGCAAAATACCAAAAATACCCAAAATATTCCAAACAATCCCTCTAAAATAAAATAAAAAATTTTTTTTGAGGGGGGGCATTTGCCCCCCCTCAAGTCAATGGGGGTCCGCCCATGTTCTTACTTGCTCTTCATACTCTCTCACCCTCTATTTTGGTATGGAGAAACAAATATGATTGTGGTTTGATGGGGGTGATTTGTATTTATAAAAGATAGTCTTTTCAAAAGATATTTTAGATTTGAAAAACCAACATGGTTCATCTTTCTTGAAGACAATGAGGTTATAAAGGGGAGATTGAGGTGAGGAAATAAGATTTTTATATTTGTTAGATAATTTAATTATCTAAGAGAGGGACATAAAAACTTTTGCATAGAAAGAATGTTGCATGTAACTCTCTTTTTTTTTCTGGTTTCTTATTTTTTTAATACTTACTTTTTTGAATGCAAAAGACTGTGATGCTGATGTGGCTTTGGACAAATTAGGAATATGATAAATCTAAAATAAAAGGGATAAGAAAGAGAGAGAAAGAGATCATATGAAAAAGTAATAGACAATCATACATCAAACTTTATTTATAATTGACAGAGCATCTATGCGTATTCAGCTTCTAGGCATACTCATATAAATAATATTACTGCTTTACCCTGTATCAAACCTTTATAAATACTTCTGTACTCAGTATTCAATAATAAGATTTTTCCATTTTACTTCTCCAAATTACAGCTTCTCTCGGCTTGCTTTATTCGCTCAAGAAGATCTGTTCCTCTATCAATAATATCATGATACATATTAGAAAATCTTAGAACCAAATAAATACAAATGGTAGTACGCTCACGAACAAAAATATTCATGATTACTATTAAAAATTAAAAATAAAATAAATAAGAAATATTAAATACATATGAGATGTATCGCATAGTATGAGTAAATTTATGCTCTTCATCAATAATTATTTATTTATAAAAAATTTCTAATTTAATCACTATAAAATATTGAATGATTTTCTTTTTTTTAGGACAACTTTGTATGTAAAATCAAAACTTT
>NW_021318693.1:10728468-10735954 GCF_001605985.2 Dendrobium catenatum
TCATAGCTCTTATTACTATATAAATTTATCGATTTATTTTATTAATTTAAATTATAATTTTATAAATACACTTAATTTTATATTATATAGACTTAATTCTCCTTGTTTTTTAAATCAATGTGACCAGTTGATGGAATGACTAAGTTTGCGCCATCTTTGGCTTAATCTGCGCTAAAAGGACAGCTTAAATTAGAAGGTCCAATTTTGTGGTCACAGTTTTTATTATCCACTAAAACTTCACCATCGCTCGTTGACCGTTCTCTGAAACCAGGGGTCAAGTGCTTGGTCATGTTTCATGGTTTGCTTATCGTTTTCCATTCAAGGCTCTATTCTATTTCTTAAGTAGGCATATATTTTAATAAAGTATAGAGTTGCTCACATAGCCCTGCCACGGGTTTCCAAAAACCATCTCCGTCGCACCCAAAATCGCCCGCCACCCGCCACACGCCGCCGGGGAGTAATTTCTGATCCGATGGTATCGCAAATTTTATTATCATTTTTCAGTTTATTTGTCTCACTAAATCTTTATGTAGATCGTTTTTTTTTTTTTCTACGTTTTTTTTCCGGAGGAGCTATTACTAGAACCTTGCGAGCACGAATGGTTGGGGGGTTTTCTGTGGCATTGATTGTTGAGCATAGCCATGCCTAGGAAAGCTTTAGCTTTCCTGGGATGTTTATGAATGAATGTATTTGGTTTGCTCTTCGCGCCCTTCCTTTTATGAATCACCATCTCTGGCTCGTTTGGAAACTATCCCAACATTGACCTTCTTAAGAAGTTCGTTGTGGTTACTTTTCCTATTTGTAATCCTTGGATTGATACATGTTTTTTTCAGAGTTTTGGAGAATTTTCTTGTAAGTGCATTAGTTTTAATATCCGTTTATCTTTGCTCAATCTTTGTTTGCTTTTGTTTTTCTGGTAACTTGATGCTTGAATTTCTACATTGCATTTATTATTATCATTTTCTTAACTATGGTGCAGTTGGTTTATCCTTGCATTGCTACTTGACGAATTAAAAGCCCTTCATGGAACCTTGATTTGGAGAAACAAAACTAACGATTTAGAATTGAGAATATAGGTTATTGGATGCGTTGCGGCCCTTTTTTCATTGAAAATGTATTTTCAGACATCCTATCTTTTGAGTTTCCATGTTTCTTATCTTATTCATTAATTTAGGAATCTCTTTGTTGATTATGAATTAATGCATGTGTCATTTCAAAATATTTAGTCATGTAAAAATCAGCTTGATTGGGCACGAATCTTCATTCAAATTAAAGCGGGAAACTTTCAAATTTTAATTTTGCACTATCCAAACTCCAATTTCAAGAAACATACAATCAAACTAACTGGCTCGACGAGAGGAACCTACCAATAATAAAAGTGATATGGTATGAGTTCAAATGTCCAAATCAACCACTTAAACTATAGTTGAAAAGTTTGGGACATTAACTGGAGGACGAAAGTATCTAAAATTTTCATCCTTATAGTCAAGTCGAGCTCTCAACGACCTTCTTATGACCATGTTAGGAGAGTAAATATATTAGATCTGACCTATGTTAAGAAAGGTAGAGGTAGACTTAAAAAACTTAGTTAGAAAGTATTAGAAACAACATTTAGTATTAGATTTAAATAAAAATTTAACTCTTAATAGGACACAATGGAGAAAAAGGATTCATGTAACTAACCCCAAGTAGTGGGATAAAGGTTTGATATTTTTGTTGTTGTATAGTCAAGTAAAGCTCTCGATAAAACCAATCTAATGAGCTCAATATCACTTAATTTTTTATGTTATTAAGATTCTTAAATGCTAAAAGAATGATCTATGATCAAAAGAATCAATACGGGCCATTTGATTGAGTGCTTTGAATTTTGGCTATATTTATAAATAATGTCACTTAAAATTTATAAATGTTGACCTCAAGTAAACAAAACGAAAATAAATTAGAAATTTTTTTTTTATCATACCTCTGCCAGGTCATCATCTCAAATCCTCCTCGTATCTAATCCTGTCACAAATCTCTGCCGCGGCTACAGTCGCCCATGCCCTGCAAACAACACCGTTTGCAGTCCTCAATCGAGTACTTTGCCTTGGTCGCCTCCTACTTGAGTCGTTAAATGGAGGAAGAAACGAAGTGGTTGGGTGTTGTTCTTTCCCGCATACCCCACGACTCCTTCCCATTCGGTCGCCTCTAAGTCGGAGAACTACATTTCTTCTGTTATCATTCATTTTTCTCAGGATAACATTAACCATTGATAATCTCTTAATTATGAATATCAAATAGTGCCAGTATGTTGAGTTTATTTCCTGTGATGTTCATTTTGATATAACATAATCACCAAGCAGCAGGGGCAGATCTGATAGGAAACACTTGTAGATCTGAAGTATTTCCTATCAATCTTCAGAAAATAGTGAGAAAGCTTCACAAAAGTCCACACAAAATCATAAAAAATAGTAGATAACTTGTATTATTTGATGAAAGGAATACGGAAAATAGCAAGATACACTTGATCCTCAATTCAAGAGGAGGATCGATCTCTCCCAAATCTCTAGACACCACTAGAGCCCAAAGAAAACCTAAATCTAACAGATCTCAAATTTTAGCCAAATTCAAGATGCCCTAACCCTAGAAAAACAAAGTATTTAAGGCATACAAATCAAAAGGAAATCACTAAACAATCCCTACATTCAAATTACCCTCCCAAATCCCTCAAAAATCTTTCCTAAATGGCTCTGTTTGAACCAGGTGGGCGTGCGGCTGAAACGCAAAGCGGAGGCTTTCGCCTCGTTGCGCCTGGGCCGGTCTCGCGTAGACCGGCTTAACAATACTCCCCTCCTGAAGATCCACCTGCTTGTCCTCAAGGTGCAGATATGCTCGTGTTCCGGTGGAGGTGGCCACCCTTTAGGTGGATGAAAATCCTTACCAATTTGTAGAATTAGGGGTTGCCTTGAAAGAGAAATTTCTCCTCCCTCCTTCCTGATCACATCCAGTTTGTGTAGTCCCATCAGAAAATCTTTCCCCACCTCTTGAAGGCCCCTAACCATGGTCTTATATGATACCATGGCTTTTGGATAGCCCTGTATCTCCCATTATAACCACCTTTCCCCCATCCACCATTAGTTCTATCGTGAGTGCTCCCCAATTGTCCTTGGCTTCCCCTAAGGTTTGCAACCACTTCATTCCCAGGATGACATCAGTACTTCCTAATTCTAGTGGAAGAAAGTCTTCCCTTACCTGAATCCCCTGGATGGTCAACATCACTCCTCTACAAATCTCCTAACCTTTCTCCACCTTCCATGTACCCATCATCACTCCATAACAACCGGTGTCCACCAATTTCACTCCCAATTGACCGACGATATGAGTGGAAATGAAATTGTGGATAGCCCCATTATCAATTAGCACCACCACCTCACTACCCTCTATCTCCCCCTTCACCTTCATGGTATGATTCGTAGTGAATCCTACCACTGAGTTTAGAGAAACCTCAGCCAGATCCAAGTGTAGCTTCTCCTCCATCTCCTCCTCTATCTCCTCCTCATCTCCCTCAGATTCCTCGTCATCGCTGACAGTGAGAACCTGAAGAGTTCGGTCCTTGCACCGATGCCCTGGCGTATACTTCTACGCGCATCTGAAACACAACCCTTTTGTCCCTCTTCTCCTGCATCTCCTTCTCTGTCAGCCTCTTGAAATTTTCACCGCTCCTTCCTCCTACTGGCTTCTCCTTGGTGGTCTCATTAATGTTGCATGAGGCAGGACCCTTGGGTGCTAGAAGAGTGGTCGTCGTCTTGTAAGAGCCTCCTGAGTTGCTGCTCTAGCTCCCTTCTCCAGATTCTTTTGATTTTCCACTATGCCAACTTCATGGCCTCCCCCAAGCATCAACACTTTCACTGCTCCTCGGATATCTGCCTTCAACCCCTTCATGAAGTTCCCCTCCAATACTGTATCTAATAATCGCTCCACCCTACTGGCTAGATGCTCAAACTGCTCCCGGTAGTCTGCTACTAATCCCTCTTGTGCCAGAGCAAAGAACTACTCATAGAAATCTCCTCCCTGGTCGGTTTGAAAATGTTCTATTATGCAGTCCTTAAATTCCCTCCAGTTCCTAATAGGTCTCCTCTAGTCTCTCCACTGGTATCATGACAATGCCTTCCCCTCCAAACATAGGCCTGCTGCTGTCAATTTCTCCTCCTCCGTTAGCCCATTAACGACAAAGTACATTTCCACCTTATAGATCCACCCATACGCATCCTCCCCCTTGAAGATAGGCATCTTCAACTTCCTCACCTTTTGATCTCAACCATTCCCCCTTATTCCTCCATAGCTTCCCCTCTCCCATGTGCTCGGCCTACCCCATGTCTCTCGGTTTTCCCTTGCCCTGTAATAGCCCAAATCCCCTTCAAATTCCCCTCTTCTTCCTTCAAAATCTGCACCTCGGCGACCACAATGTCCCTCCCGGCGTTCCCAATCAGCACCCCTTTGCTCCGTCCCTCCATACCCATATCTTTCCCCATACCTACCTCCTTTATCCTCCCTCTGGAAAGACTCCAGATAGGGTTTCCTTTTTTCTCCCTCCACGATTTCCATCTCATCTTCCTCTTTACGAATTTCAAAATTCCTATTTTTTCTTTCCTCTTTTTCCACGAAAGCTTCTGTTTGGTTGTGGATTTCCAACATTTTCTTCATCATGACCCGGGGATCGGCTACTTGTCCTTACATGGAGGAAATTCTTTCCTCCACCGTTGTCTTGATTTAGTTCATCTTCCCTTCAAGCATTTCTTCTAGCGTATCAACTTTCTTGGTCGCCATCTCAATCCGAACTTTTGCAAATCCAAAAATTCCGGATTTGGATTACAAAAATAGCACTTCGTCCCTTCCCGCCCAAAAATCAGCCACTAAACTTCGTCAAAATCAGCCCACGAACGGTCCCAAGACTTGCTCTGATACCAATTTGATAGGAAACACTTGTAGATCTCAAGTATTTCCTATCAATCTTCGGAAAACAGCGAGAAATCTTCACAAAAGTCCACACAATATCACAAAAACAGTAGATAGCTTGTATTATTTGATGAAAGGAACACAAAAAATATCAAGATACACTTGGTCCTCAATTCAAGAGGAGGATCAATCTCTCCCAAATCTCTAGTCACTGCTAGAACCCAAAGAAAACCTAAATCTAAGAGAGATCAAATTTCAGCCAAATTCATGATGCTCTAACCCTAGGAAAACAAAGTATTTAATGCATACAAATTAGAAGGAAATCCCTAAACAATCCCTACATTTAAATTTCCCTCCCAAATCCCTAAAAAATCCTTCCTAAATGGCTCTGTTTGAACCAGGTGGGCGTGCGGCTGAAACGCAAGGCGGAGGCTTATTGCGCCTTGGCCGGTTTCGCGTGGACCGGCTGGACCGGTCTAACAGGATCCAGCTTCTTTTTTCAGGGTGGGTAAAAAAAAATTTTTTTATGGGGGATGGGCGAAGATGCCTAGGATTGATAAAATTAAGGCAAAAAATATTTTTGAGGTGCCCACTCTAAGACCATGGTGGATCCGCCCATGCTAGGCAGGTAGATGCCCAAAAAATTGGCATTCTTAAGAATTCTATTGCCATTTTCTATTAAAGTTTACAATTAAGTGGAGCTAATCAGCTGTGCAATTCTTAGTACATGCAAGGAAAAACGTTTTTTTCTTCTAAATATGAATTGTGTTTTTAACTGAACAAACCGTTCGCATGGAGGATTTTCTCATCGAATAAGCCTTGTTTTCACTAAAATTCTTCTAATTTTGAAGTGCTTGTATGGTCACCCCTAGCGGCGAAGCTAAAATATATTTTTTAGCGTGGGCTACTTAAGTAAATTTTATATTATGCATACATTGTCCTGAAAATGAAATTGCAAGTTCTTAGCATTATCATTGAAGTAATGAAGCATATTATCTTAATTTTTTTTTTTATTTTTTATTTGAGTTCTTATTGCAAAATTTTATACATAATATGAATATGATGGCATAAGGAAATAAACTATTAATTCCTAGTTTTAAATTTTGAAGAACTAGTTTTATACAAGCAACAATTGCAGGATTCTGTGAGATAAAATACATTTAGATTTACTATTTAGTATGACTAAATTGTAAAAAATTCTAATTTTCAAAGTGTGATATAGAATTAGATAAAAGAATAATATTTTATTGTATCAGCACTTTTAATACATCTATCAATACCTTTTTCAGAATAAATCTTCTTTTTTGTGATTGATTTTTTTTTTTATCAATTTTAAAATTATTAAAATAACATAAGAAGTTCTAGGAAGTGTGGATCAATAAAAGATTATTTGTTGAGAAGCTTAGGAAAGTAAGAGAGCAAGAGATAGAAACTAAAGGGCTAGGGTAGTGGGAGAAATTTAAAGAGGATTGACAGGATATTTGGACTATGTATGAGAGAGATAGGGAGGTCAGCTTGTGGGTTTCATAAGAATTAGTGAGTGCTAGGTAGGGCTAGGGATGGGGGGAGAAAGAGAAATCTCTCTTTCTCTCTCTCTCTCTTCACTATGTATCTCTCTTTATTTCTTTCACGCTTTCTATCTTCATCTATTTCACTGTCACTTCTTATCTCTTTTAATTTATCATTAACTTTCTCTCTCTTATTATTTCTCTATCTTTCATGTTATTTCTCTATCTCTATATATTTAGAGAAGATGAAGAGATTATATAGAGAGAGAAATACAAAAATATGAAGAGAGTGAAAGAGAGAGATAGAGAGGAAGTTAAGAGAGAGAGATGAGATATATAAATAGATAGATAGAGAGAGAAAGAGATAATGAGCTTGGTTGGTGGGTTTAATAGGATCTTTTTGGGTTGGATAGTACAAGAATGACAATAACAACAAGTTTTAGCAAAATAGTGTGGGCTCCGAAAATTCGGCCCCGGCCTCCCCGCTCGCTTTTGCTTTTTTTATTCGGCGAGTGAGTTTTAACGGATATGTTCCGAGGTAAATTTTGGAAGGCATATGGGTTTATAGATAAGATACTACCCAGAGATTTCGCCCTCATTTTGCGAGGACTTTATGATCTGAGTTCTGGTTTCCTATAGGCGCAAGCCCTTATAGTTAATTACCCCTCCCAATAATGAGAGAGAACTTTTGATTAAGGCTAGTCGTCAATCAGATACGTAGAGATACATGTTATCTGGCATATAGTAGCAGCAATAGGTTTGGAAATTTGGAATTTGAATATTTTGAATATTGAAAATTTGGAAAGTTTGAAAATAGTTGGAAATTTGAAGCTTTTATATTTAAAATAGAAATTTCATAATCTAGCACTTAAAGCGGATGGTGGGGGAATGAATGATGGACCCGATCAAGATCCCATGGTTCCGTCGTCCCGGGCCATCATGGTCCTTGGTCTACTTAGTCAGAGGAGGTAGTCGACCCAACCTGACAGAAGGATCCTTGTCGACAGCCATGGGTTGCTTCGTCCAAGGAGACCTTGTAGACC
>NW_021318693.1:10736303-10794373 GCF_001605985.2 Dendrobium catenatum
TGAGATGGGGGTTCCTCTACTACGACCTTTCTTATGGCTTGTTGAGTAGACGAAGCTGCCAGCGATCCAGCCATATTTAGGCGTGTTGAATCCGACCTTTTACACCCATTCGAACCTTAAGCTTCAGGCTGTCGAAAGACTTCAAGCTTCTTCGGCTCAATTTTGTTGAAGTGTGTAGTTTTAAAAGTCTCTTTCCTGACCTTTGAGTCTTTGTTTGTTGGAGAAGATGTTGTCTCGATCTTTTGAGAGATCACCTGCATATACTTTGGAAAACAAATATTTGTTTTCTTTTAGCACAAAAGAATATTTAAATTAATAATTTTAAATATTTATTCGGGAATCTCGGCATGCAGCGCGATGTCGACTCGAATAAATATTTAAAATGCCCCCTGTCTCGTTGGGACATTTTAAAATGGAATAAATTTGGAATATAAATTTTTAAATATTCATTTGGGGATCTCGGCGTTGGGCAGAATGTCGACCCAAATGAATATTTAAAATGCCCCCTCTCTCGCAGGGACATTTTGGATAGGCTTTTCATCTTTAAGATTTTAAATATTTATTCGGGGATCTCGGCACGCAGCGCGATGTCGACCCGAATAAATATTTAAAACGCCCCCAGTCTGATGAGGGATTTTGAAATGCGTTCTTGGTATACAAGAGAATTTCAAAATATGAATGTATGCATGCTCTGATAACTATGTATATAAAACTTTGTTCATCACAAAATACATTAGTTATGGAATTTTCATGCATGATATTTCTTTAAATGTCGGTTGTTGATAGGTGGCATAGGCCTATGATCGTTCAGATCGATCAACTGATATGCTCCTCCTTGGTACACCTTCTCGATGACGAAGGGGCCTTCCCAATTGGATACGAATTTGCCACCAATTTTTCGGTGTGGGATGATTGGTCTTCTCAGCACCATAACCAATTCTCCTTCTTGAAATGCCCGAGGACATACCATACGATCGAAGGATTTTGCCATTCTTCCTCGGTAGATTTCCAGGTTTTGTTGGGCTTGTAATCTGAGTTCATCAAGTGCATCGAGCTCTTCCATTCTGAGGCGGGAATTTTGCTCTTGAGTGAGATCATTTTGAATTGCTACCCGAAGTGACGGTAGTTCGATCTCTAATGGTAATACGGCTTCAACATCGAACACTAGAGAGTAAGGAGTGGCCTTGGTTGGTGTTTTGTAAGTTGTACGATACACCCACAATGCTTCTGCCATCTTCGTATGCCACTCTCTTTTGTTCTTGGTAAGGATCTTCTTCAACAGTTTCACCAGTGTCTTGTTAAAGGCCTCAGTCAAGCCATTTGTCCTTGGATTGTATATGGATGATTACCGCCAATCAATTTTATGCCGATCAACGAACATGCAGATTTTTGTACTTTTGAATGCGGTACCATTGTCTGAGATTATGCGGCGTGTTCACCAAATCTGTAAACAACGTTGTGGGTAAAAAAATTGATCACATGCTCGGATGTGACCTCTCTGAATGGAGCTGCTTCTGCCTACTTTGAAAAGTAGTATGTTGCTGCCAGAATAAATCGATGTCCTGCTGATGACGGTGGATCAATCGACCCGATTATATCAGTGCCCCAACATTCAAATGGCCAGGATGCTATTGTTGGGTGCAAAGGATTTGGAGGCTGATGTATAACATCACCGTGAATCTAACATTCGTGGCACCTCTTGGCGTGGTCAATACAATTTCTGACCATAGTTGGCCAATAATATCTCATCCTTTTAATTTTAGCCGCCATTTTAGGACCTGACTGATGTGCTCCGCAAAGCCCTTCATGAACTTCTATCACCACTTTATCAGCTTCCTTGGTCCCTAGGCACCTTAGCCACATTTGATCAAAGGCTCGTATGTACAACATATTATTGACAAATGCATATCGCAACGCCCTTTTTCGAATTTGTGCGGTTATAGACTTTTCTGTCGGGAGTTTGTTTTCCTTGAAGTAGTCAATGAATGGATGCCTCCAATCATTTTCGACTTCAATATCTAAACAATGCCACCACGATTCTGAAGCTTGACTAGCTTTATGTCTCTTGGCCATATGATATTCTTTTGGATAGTTCTCCATAATTATCTGATGGAGAGGTTGAGGGTCAACTGGATTTTATCTTGCTGGCTTAAATATGGTACTTCTTCTGCCATCGGGAATTGTAATAGAGCGGGCTCTAAGACCCTACGAGTGTAAACCCCGATGAATATATGCATCTCCTCGTTGATGTTCGCCATTTCTTTGGCCAATTTGGCCAAACAATCCGCTTCAACATTCTGTCATCGAGTAACTCGAGCCATTTTGACATTTGACACTTTCTTTAAAAGCTCAAGGGCTCGCCGGTGATAGTGGGCCAATTCGACTTTGTCAACCTTATAAATACCAAGTATTTGATTTATTATAAGCTTAGAATCACCAAAGATTTGGAGATGTTAGATTCTGACATCGATCGTGATCTCCAGTCCTGCTAAAAGAGCTTCGTACTTAGCTTCATTGTTGGTACGAGGTTCAGTCAAACTGAACGAAAATCTCATTATACCTCCCTCAGGTGCTATGAAAATGAGACCGATGCCTGCTCGGGCTCTTGCAATATTTGGAGGTCGGACAGGTCTAATCGACGATGCCCCGTCGAAGTACATTTCCCAAAATGGTAGCCTTTCATTCTCCTCGACCTGTATTATCTACTCATCGGGCAAATCATCATTTAGTGGAGAATCGGTCGGGATTGGGTGTGCAGCAAGGAAATCTGCCAATGCCTGTCCTTTCACCGCCTTTTATGGCATGTATATGATTTCAAACTACAATAACAATATTGCCCACCTGGCTAGACGACCTGTCAACGCTGGTCTTGTCATCAAGAACTTCAGCGGATCAATCTTTGATATCAGTGTGATTTTATGGGATAACATATAGTGGCGGAGTTTCTGAACTACAAAAATCAGTGCCAGACAATGCTTTTTAATTGGGGAATAATGACTTTATGCTCTAATCAACCTTCGACTGATGTAGTAGAGCGCATTTTTCTTGCCTTCTTCATTATTCTGGGCTAATAATGCTCCGAGGGACTCTTCTAGTGCTGCTGTATATAGTATAAG
Organism: Dendrobium catenatum; assembly: GCF_001605985.2. NCBI lineage: Eukaryota > Viridiplantae > Streptophyta > Magnoliopsida > Asparagales > Orchidaceae > Dendrobium > Dendrobium catenatum. The sequence continues at coordinate 10,739,420 of NW_021318693.1, forward strand.
AGGCTTCCCCGGAATCGGCGCTGCTAGGATGGGCGGATTCAACAGATATCTCTTGATGCTATCAAACGCCTCCTGATATTCTGCATCCCATTTGAAACGGACATCTTTCTTCATTAGCTTTGAAAATGGCTGGCATCTACCCGATAGATTTGATATGAATCTCTGAATGAAAGCCAGTTGTCCTTGCAGCGAGCGAAGCTGTCGAAGGTTCCTTGGTGGTGGCATCTCCGTGATGGCCTTAATTTTGTTGGGGTCGATCTCTATACCTCGATGACTAACAACATACCCCAAGAATTTACCGGATGAGACACCGAATGCACATTTGAGAGGGTTCATCTTCAGATCAAACTTTCTGATTCTCTCAAATACAATTCTGAGATCTTTTAAGTGATCATTTCGGCCAAGACTTTTGACAACAAGGTCATCTACATAGCACTCGACCTTCTGATGTATCAAATCGTCAAATATGTGAGTCATCGCCCGCTGGTAGGTGGCACCAGCATTCTTCAGGCCAAAGGGTATAACTGTGTTGCAGAAAATCCCGATGGGCGTCCTAAACGATGTATGTTTTTCATATTCGGGAGCCATTTTGACTTGATTGTATCCTGACGATCCTTTCATAAAGCTGAACATGTCGTAGTTGGACGTATTGTCCACCAAGAGTTCGGATACAGGGAGTGGAAAATCTTCTTTTGGGCACGCCTTGTTGAAGTCCCTGAAGTCAATACTGATATGAATCTGGCCGCTCTTCTTCTTTACAGGGACGATATTAGCAATCCAGTAAGTGTACTTTTCTTCACGAATAAAGCCTGCATCAATGAGTTTCTTCGTTTCAGCAATCACTTGTTCTTCAATATCCAATCTCATTCTCCTTGGAGCTTGCTTGATGGGTTTTACATCCGGTTTGATTGCTAATCTGTGAATTGCTATGTCAGGGGATAAGCCAGGCATCTCAGCGTATGTCCAGGCAAAGCAGCCACTGAATTCACAGAGAAGTTCTTTTATTTCTTCTATTTGTTCTTCGGGTAGGAGAGAGCTGATAAAAGTCGGGCGAGGGTCATCTTCAGTTCTCATGTTTACCTCTTTTAGCTCATTCATAGTGGCTGTCTGTTCATCATAAGCTCTTCTAGTGCAGGCTTGGCTTCTACGTGCTGGTCATCATAATCATCAGCTTCGTATGTCTCTTCAGCATCACCATCATCGGATTCAATTTCCATGCATGTGATTGCTCGATAAGTCTATTTCCAGAGAAATTTTTGTTTGATGAATCCGATACCTTTATATGCGTCTGTATCCTTCTGCCGTACGGACGCGGACTCCTCCCATACCAAAGGCCCAAACTTGTACGAAGTTATTGCTTGGTGGTAGGAATATTGACTTGTTTTCATAGCATTCTCTGAATATTTTTGGTATTGAACCTAGGTAGCCTCATAGGAAATAACTCTTCGGAATCGAGGAGCATGCAACACCAGTCATTATTCTCCTCTTCGCGCACCCCCGTGGAATATAACATATTCTTTGGCACAGTCCCATTTTTAAGGGGAGGCAAATAGAGAGTGGCGAGTTCTTCAACTTTATGCACCTCGCGCGGAATAATTTCTTTGAAATGTTGTAAGGGAACACGCGTGACTACGAGCACACTATCTGAAATTGATAGGCTGTCTATTCTTCTAGAGAACACATTCTGCACCGTGTTCATATAAATAGAATCGTAGTCATAATCATCATTTGAAAATTCAACCTGCCTACTCCATTCGTCCATGGACTGGCATACTCTTCGAGATTTAGCAGGAGTAAAATCATCTTCATCTGTATCACTCCCAAGATGAGGTACATATTTCTTTTCTTTGGGAATGGTCGGTGCCTTGGGAAGAGTCGGCGCTGCCTTCTTTCTCCCCACCTGCTTTTTCTCACCTTCTCGTTCAGGTCGCTTTGTAGCCTTTGAATTTGATGCTCTAGCTTCGAGAGAGCTCGAAGACTTTTGCTTCTTTGGCATGAAGTACCGTGCATCTTCATAAACTGTTGCTTCATGAACTGTGAAGGGCTGAATATCACCAGAGATCCTGAATTCTTCTCCATCTTTGAGATATTTCATACACTGGTGTAATGTTGACGGGACAATACCATATTCATGCAACCAGGGATGACCTAATAGCGCCTTGAATGAAGTATCCGCATCAATCACATGGAATTTAGCTTCTGTGTGGAGCTCTCCAAATACAAGAGGGAGCATGAATGATCCAAGGGTCTTCTGCCCTTTCTCGTTGAAACCATGCACCATCAACTTATCTGGCCCGAGGTGCTATCCCATTGGCTGAAGTCTTCTTTTTCTTGGGATCTTCAGGAATAATATCGTCATTAATGACTATTTCTTTCTCCTTATTTTTGTTGGAGATCCCTTTCTTTGGTGGAGGCGGTAGTATCTTGCCGCTTCTTAACTACACTTGAGCAATCTCCTCCGGTTCAGAGTCATTTAACGGCATATTTTCTTCAGAATCAGCCATTGTTGCTTCTAGGGACTCATCTGTTGATTCAGAATCACCACCCAGGTTTACATGTCCCATCCGAGACGCTATGTTAGGGTCTGATTCGTTTCCCTCTGGAAAATACAAATCCTCCTCTGAACTGTAATCCATGAAAAAACCATCTTACAGGATTCAGAGGGTACTTCTTATGTGTATTCTTCTTTTATCGAGGTACTCGACGCCACTGAGATGACCCGACATACTTCTGTTGGAAGAGAATTTTCATCATCTTCTTCAGCTTCATCAATTTTAAGCTTCGTCATAAAGTCAGCAAGCTTGATAGGTCGCCTCACAGTCTGGTAGTATTCATCCAAACTGTCGATAACCCTCTGAGTTGCGGTCATCTTCTTCTTGGATGATTTCTTCTTTCTAGTCTTTGAAGAACCAACTTGGTTGGAAAACTGTTCTGAAGTAGAAGGTCGTACCACTGGCAGTGCCTTTAAATTTATCATGGGCTCAATAGGAGACTTCCACTTTACACCTAGAACTCTTTCAAGTTGCTTCAACATTTTCACAGTCTTCTTGGAGATCGCAGTCTCCCATTGCTCTTCTTGAACTGACTTCTTTTCTTTTCTTCTTTCTTCAACCAGGGGTACGGAAGAGGATGTGACTACCCGTGTTGATTCTTTTCTAGGATGAGACAGCACACTGTCGGACAATGTGAGTTCTCCTTTTAGATATTTTCTTTCAAGCCAATCCTTAAAGATGCAGCAATCTTCAATAGGATGGCTGAGTACCCGATGGTATGGGCAATAATTTAGGTCACCAGTGTGCTTTGACTCTTTGGGTCTCTTGCATTCAGGAAGTTCTAAACCCGATTTCAACACTTGTCGAAATAATTTAGCGACACTCTCCCTCTTGAATGAATATTCTTTATTCATTTTATCTTTGAGGGATTGGAACGTTCTATCACCAGTTCTCATTGCTTGCCTCTAGCGTTCTCCTCCACCTTCATAAGTTCATGGCTTATCATTATCCCCGAGTATTAACTTCGGCTGGGGGTGAGGGTTGTAGGCCTGTTTGGACTTTTCTTCGTACTGTATTGGCTGCTTGCCCTTATCTACATTGTAAATCACCTGCCTTTCTCTATCAGCTCTAGAGAAGAACGTAGAGTCGGCTTCACCCCTTCTAGCAATCGGGGCCTTAGCCTTCTTGGGCTTATCAGAGTGATTTTCTGATTTGGAGAAATTCAATTTCTCAAACTTGGCCACTCTATCGAGCAAGTCTTGAAATGTGTTGATTTTAGCCATGAACAGGAAGGGTTGCATCTTGTTATCAATATTGCCCATTAACAACTGTACTGCATGTTCTTCTTCAAGTTGCTGCTCACATTTCATACTTAGATTTCGCCAGCGAGTGATGTATTTTGTCACTGATTTTTCTCTTTTTCTTTTCTCCAGAGCGATGTCAGCGATCGTAATCTTTTCAGTTGCATTAGCAAACCTCTTCACGAACATATTTTCCAATTCTATGAAGGTCTTCATAGAATCATTCGGCAGTTCAGCATACCATTCGAAAGCAGTTGCCGTCAAACTGCTGACGAATTTTCGGAAGAGTAGGGCAGCATTGCCTCCTGTGTTTCCGTAGGTAGCTTTAAACTGTGCCAGGTGCTGTCTGGGGTTGTTATTATCATTGAAAGTGTTGAACTTTGGGACCGAATACCCTTTCGGGTACGACACTTGGTCGTATTCAGCAGGATACGGATGACCTTTGCCCACCAATTTTTCTGCTTGATCAATAGCTATAATTGCCCTGATCCTTTCTGTGATGATTCCTTCCAACTATGCAGCAGTCACTGGTTCGGAAGTACTTGCAACATTTTGTGGAGTGGGCTGACAGATGACATTATGAGCCTCGTGACCGGATGTCACGCCCAAATCCATTCTTCCTTCTCTTCTATATTCCTTCTCATTCCTTCGAGGCTTTGGCCTCCAGACTTACTTTCCTTTCCTCCGGGACCTTTCAGCAGCGGATCCCTGAACAGATGGTTCAGGTGTCACGCCCCGATGTTCACCGCGTGGGACATATTTCCTTTCTTTCCTCTCCACCGCAACAGATAAGCTTTCTCTTGGTGGAGTCCTCTTGGATTCGACCATTAGTGGTCGTTGGTATTTTCTTTTATTCAATCCTCGCTCTTTTACAGTCTTCAGAACCCTATATACCCAGGCCAAGAGAGTTTCAGGTTCTTTCCTCTTTGGAGGAGCTGGGACTTCAGGCTGCTGGTCCCAAAATGATTTCTTCAGCTCACCAGTGGAGCTGTTTCTCTTCACCCATTTCAAATTTGCGAATTCATTCCGGGTCGGAATGACAACTTCTGGCTCTTGGGCCGGCAGGTTAGAGGGATGGGCTGAGAATTGTTGTTGAGCCCGGAGCTCAGCATTTTTCTTTCTCCGTTGCCTCCTGGTGAGTCTTCCTCCAGATGAGGAAGCCTCGACATCATATTTCCCGGGTGCAAACAACCCGGTTGGCTGAGTAGCGGTGTTGGCAGTCACCATTGAGATTCTTTCATCAGCCACAATCCTCTTGGTAGCTGGGACTTCAGGCTGTGACAGCCTCTCAAACACAGAAATCCTCCCACGAGGAGTTTCAGCAGTAGGTCGTTGTACTGGCAGATGTACATGACCAGTAGGAGCTCCGGCAGTTCTTGCAACAACTGTAGGAAAATCAACACTACCAAATTGGATGGTAGCTCCAGTGTTTCCGGTCTCTATGACAGCATTAGCCAGTTGGATCCTGGCTCCTCGTCCCAGTTGGACGGTCATCGGCATGCTCTGTAGATCCATCTGCATAAATGAAAGGCAAGAGTTAGTAATCAGAATCTGATACATCACCCCGCACTTTCAAAATGCAGAGACTTGCACATAACACAAAAATAAGAGCAGATATCATTAGCAAGCAATTCAAATAATACAAATTTAAAAATCGCTAAATGCATATGAATTCGCTGAATGATCATTTTTAGAAAATTTAAAGTTTTGAACTGTTAAAGGATTATTTTGAAAGACCCAAAATTTTGAGTACAATTTGATATAGATGCTATTATAGCACTGAGACGACTAGCCAAAGATGGAAAGAGAAACCAAACCCCAGCGGAGTCGCCAGAAATCTGTGGGCTCCGAAAATTCGGCCCCGGCCTCCCCGCTCGCTTTTTCTTTTTTTATTCGGCGAGGAAGCTTTAACGGATATGTTCCGAGGTAAATTTTAAAAGGCAGATGGGTTTGTAGATAAGACACTACCTAGAGATTTCGCCCTCATTTTGCGAGGACTTTATGATCTGAGTTCTGGTTTCCTATAGGCGCAAGCCCCTATAGTTAATTACCCCTCCCAATAATGAGAGAGAACTTTCGATTAAGGCTAGTCGTCAATCAAATACATAGAGATACATGTTATCTAGCATATAATAGCAGCAATAGGTTTGGAAATTTGAATATTTTGAATATTGAAAATTTGGAAAGTTTGAAAATAGTTGAAAATTTGAAGCTTTTATATTTAAAATAGAAATTTCACCATCTAGCATTTAAAGCGGATGGTGGGGGAATGGATGATGGACCCGATCAAGATTCCATGGTTCCGCCGTCCCGGGCCATCATGGTCCCTGGTCTACTTAGTCAGAGGAGGTAGTCGACCCAACATGACAGAAGGATTCTTGTCGATAACCATGGGTTGCTTCGTCCAAGGGAACCTTGTAGATCTGGGTTGGATGTTTGTCTGAGGGGACAAATTTGAATCCACCTTAGCTAACAGAGGGCTTTGTGCCCTATCGATCATATCATATTGATTCATATCTCAAATATACTCTCTCTCTCTCTCTCTCTCTCTCTCTCGTCTTCTCTGGATCGGACAAAACCGATGGAGTTGCAGGTTGTTGGAGTCGGATGGGAGGAGGAGGAGGATGTCTGGTAAAGGCCGGAGATGGATCGACGGGAAGGCTGGAGGTCGGAGCAAGTCGGAGCTTCGTGAGAGAAGAGGGAGCCGTTTGCGATCGTGGAAGAGAGGAGAGAGTGTCGTGGGATCTCCGAATGAGGGGGTTGCCCTCTCGTTTTAAAGGCGCGATCCGGGATGCGATCAGAGACCGGTTTTTGCGTAGGAGCTGCGGAGATACGACGTGAACGGCGCTGAACGACAGGATTTGCGGCAGAATTTTGGGATCCATCGGGCAAGGTATGATTTTGAGCCCTTTTATTTTTTGGATATAGTATGTATGTCAATAAATAGGTAACGAGGGCATTAAAAGATTTTTATGAGAATTTGAAACAGTAGAAGGGGGAGTGACTACCATTTAGTAGAGAGAGGACTTAAGGGACTGTATTGAAGGGATAAAGGAAAAAATTAGAGGGTACACATTTATTAATTATTATCTTCTTATTAAAGTTAAATTTCATATTTTGTTGGGGGAAGGGGCACTTGTCCCCTTAAAATCGGCTTCTACAAATCCGTTCTGTGCCGCTCATTTTAACATTTCTTTTATGCATGTAGAGAATGAATAAATAAGGAAGCTAATAAAGTGACTTTATGTGATGATATCCAATGTACAATATAGATTAATGGAACTAGTTATAATTCATTCTTTTTAGGAGGATTTGAGCTTCTGGAATATATTTATAGCTAATATGGATATGGTTCGAGGAAAAAACTACTGAACTTTTTTTGCTTATTGTTAAGATGTTTTGCCATTGAATTTCTTTGTTCACAGGCTTCATTTCAAGCATCTGATAGTTGGTGATTCTGGAACACCAGCCATCCTAGTTAAGTGGTGGAGCCAAGATTTTTTTATGTGGGTGCACAAATTATTAATACTACAAAAACCCTCAAGCTTTTTCATCTGAGCTTGGGACTGACATCGGCGATTTTAAAAAATTGTTTGTTAGACTTTTTTTGTAAAAAAGATAAATTATGTAATAAAAAAACTTACAATCAAAATCACATGATATTTATATTTTTCCTGCATTACACCTACAATTTCTCCCAACAATCAAAATCACATGAAACATGATCGGAGACAAGGACGGCCAAAACTTCATCTGAGAGCATGGCCACATAGGCATGGAAGCGTGATGGGAGACGAGGACAGGCGTAAACTTTTTTTGCATTGGTGGCTGTTATGTTTTTTATCTGTGCTTATATATATAAAAGTTATAAAAAAAATTTAAATTTTTTTTTCCCGGCCATTGGGGGCATGTACCTCAGTGCCCCCACCGTGCCTCTGCCAATGCTAGTTATGGAGAAGTTTAATAGAAGATGCAAAAATATTCATGTGCATTGTGTGCTAAAGGGTTTTTGCATTATTTATGTTGTCATTGTGATTTTTTGAGAGGCTTATTGCTCGGAGTAAAGACTGGGATCTACATTTAGCATTTCCCTGTACAAATTTGCTTCTACGCTTTTACGAGTTATAGTAACTGTTGAAAGTTCTTTTCTCTGTTTTCTTTTGGATTCTGGTATTGGAGCTATGCTGTTTGTCTGATATTTATTTATCATGATCTGCAAAGCAGAAATATGATTTGTCTAAAGTCTCCCTAGTCCCTATTGCCCATATTAGTTTTTGTGGTCTCATCTATTCCATAGTTCTCATTAATACATTGCTGTATTAGTTTAAGATTGCTCTCTGTTGATATTGTGGATGTTTTCGATCCGCTGAGGTAGTTTTTGTCTATAACGGATTCCAGACTATACAATATGTCCCTGCCTATTGTTTATGGAAGTACTGCCAAATGTATCTTTGTTATTAAACCCTGGATAGGTCAGTTGTTATCAAACATTCTGGTTGTCCTTAATGAGAAATAAACTCGAGATACTTTCCTTGGCTGCAGTGGGTTGATGAATTTGTTAAGATGGGTATCTTACAATTGAGAATGTTAATATACTCCGTTTTTGAAGCCTTGTTTGAAGAGCCTCAATGTGAGCTTAAGCCAATGCAGGTTAAAGATGCATTATACCTTAACCTATGAGTGAGAACTTAATGAAATCTGTTACATATATTATGGTTTGGTGCTCTTCAATACACTCTTTCTTCAGGTAATATACTATCATTGTTTGATTTAAGTTGCTCAACAATGATTTCTACATACTGTTTAGCCATCTTTTTAGTTATTTAGTGCTTTAAACCAATGCTATTATTATCAAAAAAAAGTTTATTTAGCATCTGTTTTACATTTCTTATAAATAAATATTCTCTAATTCTTTAACATTTGTATATTTGTAAGCTTTTACCTGGATTTTTGTTTTTCTTTGAAGTCTATTTATCTGTTCCTTTGATTCTTTCAGATGGAAGATCAAGCACCATCAAGTTCTCATCTTATCGAAGTTAACATAGACGTCCCTTCTACTGTGGCTACTGTGAGTGGAAGCAAATTTTGTGGCGGTGCCATTTGTGATTTCTCAGACAGTAAAACTAACATAAAAGATGCTACAGAAAGATCTTCATCCATGCAAAAGCTTCTAATAGCAGTTCTTCTTTGCATAATATTCATGGCTGTAGAAGTCATTGGTGGCATCAAAGCAAATAGTCTTGCCATCTTAACTGATGCCGCCCATCTCCTATCCGACGTAGCAGCATTCGCTATCTCCCTGTTTTCTCTATGGGCCTCAGGCTGGGAAGCAACTCCACGCCAATCTTATGGTTTTTTCAGAATTGAGATTCTCGGAGCTTTGGTTTCCATTCAACTTATTTGGCTTTTAGCCGGCATTCTCGTTTATGAAGCTATACTCAGAATTATAAAAGACAGTGGTGAGGTTAACGGCTGGCTTATGTTCACAGTCTCAGCTTTTGGTTTAGTGGTTAACATCATTATGGCTATGATGCTGGGTCATGAACATGGCCATGCTCATCATGGTGGTCATGATGATCATGACCATTCTGACCATGATGACTCCCACGATCATGATCATGATGAAAATCATCATAATCACCACCATGAACATACGGAAGAGCACTTCCATTGCCATGGTGTCAGTGTCACTAGTCATAACCTACTCTCTTCAGAAGATTCAAAGGAACCTCTTCTAAATCACTCTGAAGCCAAATCTGTTTCAAAGGAAACCAAAAAACATGAGAAGAGAAACATAAATGTTCACAGTGCTTATCTCCATGTTCTTGGCGACTCTATCCAGAGTGTGGGAGTCATGGTTGGAGGAGCCATTATATGGTACAAACCTGAATGGAAGATCATTGATTTGATCTGCACACTGATATTTTCTGTGATTGTGTTAGCGACGACCATAAAGATGCTGAGGAACATTCTAGAAGTTCTAATGGAGAGTACTCCTCGAGAGATCGATGCGACTAGACTTGAGAAAGGACTTTGTGATCTTGATGGTGTTGTTGCCATCCATGAGCTTCATATATGGGCTATAACAGTGGGCAAGGTTCTGCTTGCTTGCCATGTGACGATAACACCAGAGGCTAACGCTGAGTATCTGCTGGATAATGTGATTGGATATATCAAAAGGGAGTATAACATCAGCCATGTAACTATTCAGATAGAAAGGCAGCAGTAGAAAGGCAGCAGTCATGTAAGTATTCTCATTGCTGGTCGTTCATTGCTTATTGCTATGAATCGGTTTGAGAATTTTCTAAGAGTAGGCGAAGTATAAAAAAATTGAGCTTTGCTTCTTACTAATAAATCTTAGATAATGATAAATAGGTGACTGCTAAAATTTTCTTACATTGTAATGAAACATTTTTATTTTTCTGCAATTTTATGATTAAAAATTCTTTAATTTTGATACTAGAATTTTTTTTTTTAAAGAATTCATCCTAGCTTTACTAATTAGTACTGATCATATTAAAAAAAAACAAAAAAACAGGAGATGGGAACATTATAAATGTTTGGCAGACATGATCTGAAGGTCTAGTCGTTCTATTAGCACTTTTGTTCGTTCTCTTGAATTTTATGAGTAATTTTAACCGAGTTTTGGCCCCAAACATAAAATTTAGAGTTTAAGGCTATGACTAAGGCTAGAAAGTTGCTTTAAGTAGTAAGAAAGCCATCCCAAACAAAACTTAAACCATGTTAAAAAATTTCACTCATTATGTTGCTAACAGTTGATTTCAATATCTCATAATGAACCAAATTGAGTTTTGGAAACATTAAGACTTTGTTTTGGAATATAGTTTTTTTACTGCTTTTAATACAAATTTTTAGTATAATTTTTTTAATTAGAAAATTTGTATTAAAAGTTGCTTTAGAAAGCTGTAAGAAACTTGTCTCAAACTAAGTTTTGTTTGGGATAGTTTTTTTATTGTTTTTTAAAATAATTTTTTAGTTAAAAAAATTCTAATTCAAAAAAAAAAAATTTATATTAAAAGTTGTTTCATAAAGCATTAAGAAAGTTATATCAAATGAAGCATAAGCCTTTTTTTTTTTTTTTAATTTTTAAAGGCTAAGCCTAATTATGTTTGAATTTATAGTTTTATTTGGGTAAAAAGCTCCTCTCGAATACAAAAATGAGTTTTTATGTATATTATTATTATTATATGCTTAGGCATGTATTGAAAAGTTCTTCTGATTGGAAAGGATGAAATTTTGAGTAGCACATGAGAGTAGACCATGCCGTGATGGATTGATGGTGAGGGAGTTCTTTCTATCTTGAATAAACGAAATAATTGGATTCTTTTTTTTTTTCAATTTAATTGTGTGCTCTATTTATGCCATATAATCCAAATTTTCAAAATAGATTTGATATCTTACGATTAATAGATATCTTTGAATTTGAGTAGCAAGAAGCGCCAAAAAAAAAAAAAACTAAGATTTGGTCCTCATTAGAAAATTTTCATGTCAGATAATAAATCTTCGAAAATGAGCTGGTTTGTGATGAATTGACTAAATTTTCCTTAGCTCACACAACATTATCCTCTAGCATGGGTTTGTTTGATAGGATAATTAACTATAATGAGCTGGTTTGATGATGAGATTGGAGAGGGTTCTCAGGAGAAGCTAGGGAGTATTCTGAAACTCTAGGATTTGTTGTGCAAATGTTTTCACATTTTAAAGTTTTTTCGAGCTTAACCATCTCCTCTCTCTATGCAAGGATGGGCTGGTGTGACCAAGTGGTATGCTAGGGCAAATTAATGAATGAATATTGGGGAGTGTTCAATCTATTTCCTAGGTTAGTGCCTGCAAACTAATAGCAACTTGCGATTAGTAATCCTTATCATCGAGTTTGGTCAAACCTATGTTAGGGGCATTATGGGCTAACAAATATGTATTATGATAGCTCAATTAATTGGAGTTAGTTTCTTTTTGGGGTAACCTTTGTGCTGGGTTTTTATTTTGGTCAACCATCAGGATTACTCAGGTTGAGCTTGAGGATCAAGTTTCCCTGTGAGATCTCTTAAGGTGTAAGATAATGGTGAGTCAAATAGTTAATTGATCTTAATTAGAACTAATTTGACTTGTTAGGGATAGTTAGATTATGATGGGTTAGCCCCGCATACTTATATTTTGGGTCTAGCTAAGCAAATTAGGATCTAAGACGGGTATAAAACTCAACTGGATTATGATGGGTTAGCTCATCATGTGTTGGTACAAATAGGTTCTTATTAGGTATAATATGGACTAGGTTATCTAAGTAGTTTCCTTGGGGATCAACTATGGTTAAAATAGGTTGGCATTGACCTAAATGTGGGTTTAGGTGAGTTTGAATTTAAATAAAATCAATTGATTTGAATTGAGTCAACCAAGACAAACTTATCTTGATTTTTTTGAGTCAAGTTTAAATTAAGTTTGATTTGATTGGATTAAGTTGGTTTAATTGGGTCTATGGGGCATCTTGAACTAAGGTTAGTCACGGGTTAAACTCTAGTAAAAAATTAGATCCCAATCAATTTTTTTTTTTAGATCCCAATCAATATAGTACACTAATATACATCGCACTTATCGGTATTGATGTAATCGACAAACACTATTCATTTATGATGAGGGAATATAGATCTAAGAGTAGTTAAACCAATGAATTCTAGAATTGACTAAGGGGTTGGAAAATAAGGTTTAACATATACTTAGGTGGCTAAGAAGAGAATAACAATCATTCTATGAGATTACTCATAATGAAACTAAATGGGATATACCATAATCAACTAAACTACCTATATGAAGAAGGCTCAACTTGTAACACTTATTAGATTAAATTGAAGTTAAAAATCTAATGTGTAATCTAGGATTATCATGTCTAACCAAAAGAAAGAACTTGAGAAGTAAGCCACTACTAACTAGCTAATTTAAAGGGGACAAAAGTATATCTTAAGATATATTAAGCTATCCAAAAACTAAAAAAAACTAATGAGTAGTTAAACTTGGTTAAGCAACTCAAAAAATGAGATGACATAATATCTAATTAGAATTAATTAGAAATTAGTATACCTCGCAAGTAGCTAGGATTGATTAAGGCTTCGTTTGGGACGGCTTTCTTCCTGCTTCTTAAAGTAGCTTTTTAGTACAAAAAATAAAATTTTTGTACTAGAAAGCTGCTTTCAGAAGCAGTAAGAAAGTTGTCCCAAACAAAGCCTAAGTAACTCAAAAGATGAGAATCTAAGAGACGCATTAGCACTAACTACTCAATTTAAGAGAAGAAGAATAACCTAATATCTATTAAGTTGGGAAACTTCTAAAATATCTAATGAGTAACTAGGACTGATTAGGCCAATTAAGAGATAGAAACCTAATAGGTGGAATGAGACCAACAAAACATCCCATTGGAGAAAAACTTTTATGCTAAGCTTTATCAGGTTAAAGAGAATTAGAATGTATTATAATGAACTAGGATTGGCTATTCAACTCAAAAGAATGGACTAGTAGTGGCTAGAAAATACAAAGAATAGATCCAACCTAAGTAATGTAAAGTCAATTCTCATGAATAGCTAGGATTTACTGGGCAACTCAACTGGACGAGATCTCAGTGATGGACTAGGACCAAATTTCTAGCCATATGAAGAAGACATGTAACCTAAGATCTATTAGATTACTAGAAATTAGAATGCGTATTGAGCATCAAGGATATATTAGGAAACTTAGAAGATTGAAGTTCTTGGATCAAATTAGGAATGCCTAGTTAACCTAAAGGAAAAATGTATTATTATCTAAAATCTATTAACTTGATTAAAAAGATGGAATGTATATTGATCGTTATGATCTAATTTGGAACTCGAGAGATAAAATCAAGAGGGATGGGCTAGGATTGGCTAGCCAAACCTAATGAAGGATGGTCCAACTTAAGATTTATTAGATTGATTAGAGAGTTGAAAAGCCTTAAAGCAACTAGGATATAGTCAACAAGATAAGATATAAATTCCAAAGGGAGACTACAGGAAAAACTCACATTATCAGCAATCCAGATTTGTCAAAAAATGTGTAATTCCATCGAAAAATATGCATTTATGGAGAATTTCTTGCAAAAAAGTTAGTCGACAGTAAAACATTCTTCGAAAACTTTGTTCCGGTGGATCTTTCTACCAGAAATATTTCTAGGGGAATTGTGCAACAATATTCATCATTTGCAAATCATTCGTTCCGACAATTTTATCCGCCAGAAATTTTGATGGATAAACCATCGAAAAAATCTGTTGGACACTAATCGATAGAATTTTTCAGCGAGTTATCCTCTGGAACTTTCGGCAGAATTTTTCTGTTGAAAATATAATTCATTTTCATCATGTCTCCATTTCAAGAGAAAAGCCTACTCGAAACCTGTACCAAAAATTAAAAAAACTTTTTATTGAACATTAACCAAAGAGTTTAAAATTAAACATAAAGTCTAGTAATAATCCAACAACTGAAATGTCAAGAAATAAAATGTCCAACATAGAAATGAAATGTCCAGTAATAATAATAATAATAAAAAAAATCAGAATCTGTCTCCTCCTCTGCTGATGCTGCCTACATTCCACTAAATTGTTGCCTAAATTTTTTCAGTTCATCCAACAACTGACTTTGCTACATCTACATGTCAGCTTGTGATTTTTTGAGCTTGAACAAGCTTGATTATAAGGGCATCTACCTGTTGGTTATACAACGACTCCTGGCTACTTGTTAAGAAGCTGGAGCTAGCAGATGCCTTCCCCTTGTATGTATAGGCCTGCAAGCCTAAAACATAAACCTGGTAATTTCTGGCGCATTTTCTGGTGGAAGTTACCTCTAGTTTTTGAAAAATTGATGGCTTTGCAGGCAGGTTTTTCTCCATAAACTTTATGGGAGTTTATCCACAGAAAAACCTATCGCTAAGTTACCGGTGGAATATATGTCGGACACCGCCGCTACTACCAGTGGATATAATTCCATCGAAAGTCCATCGGTATACCAAGATTTTCTTGTAGTTGGATGGATAATGATTGGCAAGCCAAATCAAAGGAATAATAGTACAACATAAGATTTCTTTGATTGATTAAACAATCATAATATTTAATGAATAACCAATATCTACTAAGTAACTCAAGAGATGGAATCCCTAGGTGTTATAGACTAGCCAACCTAGAGGAAGGCTACTACAACCTAAAATCTATTAGATTGAGAAAAAAAGTTAGAAGGTCTAAAAAATTACTAGGATTTATTAGAAAACTTAATACATATAATCCTAAGGGCTATACTAGGATTTGCTAACAAACATAAATGAAGAATGATATACCCTATGGTTTATTAGAAGATTAAAAAGCAGGAACATGTAATAAGTTCTAGGATGATAACCCAAAACAATAAATACCCTTCAACCTAAGATAAAAGCGAACCAAAAGATATAAAATCCATTCAATTTGAGATAAAAAAATTCACAAAATAACACATCCTTCTCTCTCAGGGCCACATGAACAAGAAGAGAAAATAATAAGAATTGTAAAGTAATTATGAATCAAGCAAGTGAAAAATTTTAAAATAAATTCAAATTATAACTTTAGAAAGAAAATTTATTTTTATTAAATTTAGAGTAAGATATTCATCCTCACAATCACATTATGACCCAATCTATGGGATAGTTATTCAGAACAAGATGCATAAACTTATCCAACATTCTTACTTAAATAAAGAATTTGAAAAGAAACCATCTTGAATTAAGATATTCATCATATTCATCACATTCATACTTGGTTTATGGGAAATTTTTTAACTATGAAAAAATATGTTCAAGTGTAAGATATGAGGATATCTACACCAAATAGTTAAAAAATTTAGCAAAAAAAACAAATAATACTTATTTAAAATGAGATATTCATCTAAAGGAAGTCTTTGAATTAGTAATATTAAGTCTGCATAAGAGAGAAAAATACATGGGAAGTATTTTGTCACTACTTATTATAACACCTAAAAACCCCTTTATTAAAATATTTTCTTTCCTCATGAAATTGAGGGGTTTTGAGACATCGCAAGATCAAAGTTTGGAAGAATTATTTACTTTAAACTCTTGATTAATCCACTTGAGCTACTAATTTTATTTCAGTAAGTATGAATGAACCAAAGCAACTATGAATTCTTTTCTTCAATGTACATTTTCATCCATTTCTCAAAATTCAAATACAATAGTCAGTAGTTCAATCAATGCATCTTTCTATCTTTCTAAACTCTTGTCTACAAAAAAATAAAATAAAAACTAAAAATCTTGATCTGTCTCACTCCACTAGATTTCAACCCTTCTTGAAAACATATAAAAATCACAAAGTGAGCTGATAACTCAGTAGGTTATTAGAATCTATAAATACAATCAATGCATGATAATAGAAAGCAATATGTATGTAATCATACAATTGACATTAGTATTTGCATATAACTATAAGAGTATGTAGTAGTCAATATAAATAGTAAAATCTCATATGAGTAAGAAAATAAATATAAGCAATGTAATTATAATCAATGATCATTAGTCATGTAAGAGATTAGTAGATTCTATATGGACTCCATATACATCTATAAATTATATGCCTTTTTATGTGTCTTTTCATGTATATCAATATTACTGGCATATTGAATAAGTGCTCTATATCTATTCTATGCACATTATATAATATTAAAACATATATACTATGTAATATTTCATGTATAAAGGAAGGGTTTTCAATGTAGTATATTATGTTTGTTAGGTAGTTCATATGTATCGTTGGCCCATGTATCAGTCTTAGCATATACATGTACCAATCATGTTATGTATCATGTTCACATCAAGTTTAACATATATGCTCATATTATATGGATATGCAAGTAAGATAAGACATTTGACTACCTGTGATTATTTCCTGTATCCACTCATATAGGCCAACTTTATAGGACTCAGTCTCAATCATGTTAGTCATATTATCAAAAATTAATCTTCAAATCATAAGTCAGGTAGATTTCATATAAGAAGTCATCATTTTTTGCCCATTGGTATATGATATTATATTAATTTGACTCCTTATACCAACCTCCCCATTTTGTATCACTGAGAATTACATCATAAATCTTATTCAAAGGAAAATATGCTGACACACCCTCCTATACAGGAAAAAATATTTTCAGTCAACCTAAATCAGTTAATCATTTCCAATTAGTCTTTTTTTCCCTTACACACATTTCACATTATATGGATCATAATAACAAACATCATATACAACTAATACAATTAGCACTACACTTATTAGTATGCCTATAATATGCACACAAAAAAAAAAACATATTTGACTAAATGAACATTAATTTTATACATATTATGTATTTAATATCTAAATATAACATGCTAACTCATCATCATTTTATACTTAGTATTATACTACTCATTTTAATTAAAATGATATATAAACAAAATCACCTAGTAAAATTTCAAGATTAACTAGTCAAAATGCTCAAGATAATGATATCTATAACATATCAGAAGTTACACAATACAAAATCATTAAAATAAGAAATATTGAATTTTTGTCAATTGGAGGGGGGAGGAAAATAAGCAAAATACAAAATAATTAAAAATAGAGATAGGGTTAGGGATACCTTGTGAGATCTCGTTCCCTTACTGTTCCTCTCTGAATTGGATTTTCCTCCCAAGATCGGCCAGGACGATATTGAGATCGTCCAGGCCGATCAGTGCATTGAAAAAGGCTGATTTCTGGAGTGTTTTCTGTAATGATTTCTGGACTGGATCGTCCAGGCCGATTTTAGATCGTCCTGGGACGATCAATGCATAGAAAAATCTCGAGAGCAAGGGTTTTTGGCAAATTAATTATCGGCCTGAGGAATCGTCCGGACCGATTGGATTTTGTTCTGATCGGCCAGGACGATGTGGCGATCGGCCGGGCCGATTAGGCTTATGATATAAGGAAATCAGCTCGTTTTGAGGAGAGAGAAAATCATTTTTCTAAACCAAAATATCTGAGGAGAGAGAAAGAGAAAGGAAAAGAGAAGAAAGCTTGGATTTCGGAGGCCGCGTAGCACTTTTCGTCCGACGTCGCTGTTGGGAAAAGTGTAGATCTAGCGGTAAGGACTCCGAATCCTATTTCTGTTTTCAGATATATTGGTTTTTGATCGAGATGTGCACTGTTTTGTGTTTTCGTAGTCGAATTTTGGACCCTGTTTTGTATTGACACAACTTTCACCGCATAACTTTTAATATGTTATAGATACAAATATTCTACACGATTTGATTATTTTCTGGAACGATTTCACCGATTATTTTGGGTTATACGCGATTTTGATCGAATAGAAATATATCAGGATGTTTATTGATATTGATTCAGTAGAATAATAGTCATATATTATTTTTGTGAACATTCTATTGTAATTTGGTGAATTGTGATTTTGTAGGATTTTTGTGTAAATTTGATAGACTGCCGTTACGCCGCCGAAATTTCGTACTATTTCCGATTTTTCTGAGATTGATGAATTGAATAGATATGCATATGAATGTTGATATGATTGCTCTATATTGTTCTTATATTGATTATTGAATTGACTATTGAATACTTTAAGACAAGTGGAGCCTGGTTGAGATCTATGAGCACGGAATTGATATGCAATACTGTACACATGCACTTTAAGACGGGCAGCCGACGGGCACAGAGTGACGACTCTTATTGAAACCAACGTATGGATATCTACAATAGCAACATGGATTCTACAACAGCAGTATAGCCAGTGATTGTACTTGTTCAGTACTATTGTATTGAAGTGCATGTGTACAGTATTGACATATGGATTTACTGCTTTATTGATTTGATCGGATTTATGGATTTACTGTATCGTACGATTTCATCGATTTCATTGATTGATCGCTGAGCATTGATACTACTGAGCATAGATATTGATATGGATGGATATAGATATTGTATTGATTCATTGCTGCTATGGACATGCATACTATAGATTCATTGATATTATTGCTTATAGATTCATTGATACTATTGCTTCTGCACCATATTAACCTGCTGCATTTGTTTCATTGCTAGTATAGATTGAGCTTTATTGTATTGCTTTTCTAATCGATTTCATTGACTAGATAATATTGATTTGATCGAACAATTCGATACGATTGATTTGATTGATTGACTGATTTTCTTCTGTGTACGGATTCTTCTGAGATTTGACGTATTGATTTATTGAGTTTGATTTATCGATTCTTCTATCGCTGCATCGACTATTGATTTCATTGACTATTGATTTTCGTATTGCATAGACTCAAACTTTCTCGCTCCCCCTTTTTCCTTTTGCTTTTCTTTCCTCTCCCTTTCTCTCTTTCTTTCACAATATAAGGAAGTGGAATGGCGAGGGAGGGGGGGTGTTTTAAGGGTTTTGATAAAATGGTTTTAGATATTTTATATATAAAAATAATTTTTTTGACCCATCACCACTCAGCTCTAGATTTAGTGCCACAATGCTCCCTCAAAATTTAAAAAAATTGGAGAGCTCAAGCCACAAAATTGTCAACACAGCATCACAGTGCTCAACTACCCAAATTTCTAAGAATTAGGGAAAAACTTAATTTGAGGTTATGATAATCAACCCACATCAAGAATTTAGGGAAAAGTGCTTATCTTCTTCAATCTCATTTCAATAAGTAGGAATCAATAAAAATAATTATAAATTCTTTCTTTAATAAACATTTTCAATCATTTCCCAAAATTTATATATAATAGCTGAGAGTTCAATAAATGCATCATTCTATCTTTCTAAACTCCATACTATATAAAAATAAAACCAAAAATATAGAAAATAAAATAAAACTTGAAAAATTCTAATTTGCCTCACTCCATGGGATCCTGACCTCTTTCTAAAATATGTAAAAACTATGGAGTGAGCTAATAGCTTAGTAGGTTATCGAGACCTACAACTGCAATCAATACATAATAATAGAAAGAAATCTGCAAGCACTCATCGAATCGATATCAGTATGACATATAACTATAAAAGCATATAATAATTAATAGGAACAATATCATATCATGTGAGCAATGAAAATCAAAGTAAGCTAGGTAATTTATAATTAGTGATCATTAGTCATATAAATGATTAATAGATTATGTCAATACTTAATAAATGCTTATAAATTATAGACCTTTTTAAGTGTCTATTTCATATATATTGGTGCACTTTTCATATCAAACAATGTTCTATATTTGTTCTATGCACATTGTATAATATTTACGCATATATCTTATGTATTATATCATGTATAAAGGGAATGTATTCAATGTAGTGTATCATATATGTCATATTGTTCATGTGTATTGTGTGTCCATGTATTATCAGTTTTATCATATACCTATACTAGTCATGTACTATATCATATTCACATAAAGTCTAGCATGTATGATCATATTATATGCAAATGTAAGTAAGATAGGAGATCTCTCTACCTGTGGTATTTTTGTATATCCAATCATGTAGGCCTGTAACACCTACTGAATCATCATATAGTTATACCCATTCTGATATGGTATGTTAAAGGGAACTCACTAAATTTCTATATTTATCACATATTACATGTGTTCGGGGATGTTTGCATGTGTGTATGTCTGAATTTAGTCTAAAGCATGTCCTAAGGATCTGTATGCAAATTTGAGTAATTTAGTTTTTTTTCATTAGGACACTGCGATATTAGGTTTGCTGGCATCATAGTATTGAGCTCTCTATCTTTTGGCTAAAATAATTTAGAGCTACAATGCTAGTGGTAGTGTTGAGGCATTATGCTCTAGAGTGGAGAGCATTACAATGTTATGGATTAGGTTTCACAATGTCAGGTGCAAAATTCATAAAAATATCCATTTCCACTATTTTCTTATTTTATCAAATCCATTTATGCTCTTTAAGCTATCATTTAAACACACACAGAGAGGAGGAATCAAGAGAGAGAAAGCTAAATTTTGGGTGGCTCCAATACATTTTCTGTAGTCGACCAAATTTTAAAAGTTATATAGCTCAAGATAAGTTATATTCTAACTATCTTAGTTTTTAAAAATATAATAATTTTAGGGTTTTGTTAATTTTACTAATAATTCCATTAAGGACAAAACTAGGATAATGTTGTATCTATAAAATTTTTATTGCATAACTTTTTATATGTTATAGATATAACAAATCTAGACATTTAGGTAATTTTCTAAAAAAATTATGAGATAGATCAAAATGTGCGCTATTTTATTTAATTATAAATAGCTTCAATCTCTTAACATAATGGTGTGATAAATTAAAGATTTAAAATAATATTTTGAGTGATCTCTCATAATTTGGTAGCATTCTGAAACTATAAAATTATGCTTAGTAGTAAATTATATCGCCCAGTGATAAAGCTTCTTTGCAATTGGTTTATTTACATTTATTTACTATAAATTTATGCTATATATACTTTTTTGGTTAAAATATGTGATCTCTAACCTTAGAAATTATAGAGGTTCAAAGAACATGCTGGATAATACATGTATTTTGATTTAATGAGTGAACAACGGGTTTATATTTATTTAGGATGACATTTCTGATTGCTAGATTGATCTCACCCCAATCAAAGTCATCCCTATAAGCCATTGATTAGGGTCGAGGTCCTTCTGTGGAAAGGTGGAGGTATTCCCCTAAATCTTCCTTTATAATTTATATGGGATACCGACAAACATAGCATCTCATGATAGGGGCAATGACACTAGTCCTAAGATTGGCAAAAAAAATTATAGAGAAGCTCAGAGTTGAAAGGAAAAGTAAAGGTACGGAGGAATTGCAGAGTAGTGGATGCACGGAGGTTCATCATCTTATAATTTAGTGCTTGTTGATTGAGCATCCTTGATGTGATCCAAACATCCTTGTATCTATAGTATACAGCCTCATCCTCAGCAAACTGGAAGTGGTTGTCGACATCACGATAGGAGGAAGAACCATCTTGGGTTAGACAAGCACACTTGCCACCTCTGTTCATTTGAGGATTTGAAGGGTTGGTTCAAGAGGGAAGAATTGATGAGTTGAGCTATAAAAATTATTCTAATTTATAATATTTTCAGTGGACAGGAAAGTGTAATTTTAGATCCAGTACGATTAGAAAATTTTAAATTGTTTAGATGACATGACAAAAAAGAGGTCAAATAGTACAATAAGATTAGCATCATACTTGATAATCTTAAGAAAATGCATTCATTTCAAGGATTCGTATGTATGACTGTTGGTTGGATTTATTCTACAGTATAAATAGGTGTTCGTATAGTATGATATAAAATTATTATCATATTGGCAGACTTGAATTCGTCAAATGGCTTTTGACATATGTAACGTACAGTATGAAAGTGTGTTTGTATGGTATGATCACCAACAATTGAACTGACCCAGATCATTAATCTAATAGAAGGTAGAGATTTTGTGCAGTGATGTGTAGATTGTACAGTACAGTAAATAGTACAATACGTTGTGAATAATTTTCAATTTTTAGATTTTCTTTTAAATTTAAAATTAAAGGTGTGTGATGAACAGGGGACATTTATCAAATAGGAACAAGAAGTAAAAAATCATGAAAAATAAGAACACAACTCAACAAATAAATAGTCATAAAAATGAAAAAATTTGACACATTTATAAAGTATATAAAATAAATGATTAATTTCAAATGATAGAAAAATACATATTCATCCTGAATTAAGAATGAATGTTTATAATACATAGTCTAGTCCTCAAGGTGCTAAAAATGTCATAGGTATGGGGTTTGGTGAAGATGTTTGTCAATTAATCTATAGTAGTTATATGAAGTAGTTTTATATCTTCCCTTGGTAACATGATCTCTAATAAAATGATGTGTAATATCTATATACTTAGTTTGAGATTGAATTAGATTTTTGGAAATTCAAATGGCACTAGTGTTGTCACACATAATATGAATGGTGCCTACATGTAGTCTAAGATCTAAGATTTATTATTTTAGCCATAAAACTTGAGAAACACAACTTTCTATGATAATGTATTCCGCCTTAGCCGTGCATAGGGCTACTGAATTATGCTTTCTACTATACCAAGAAACTAATTATTAGCCTATAAATTGATAGGTTCTTGAAGTGGTTTTCCAATCTACCCTACATCTTATAAAGTTAGAGTCTGAATATACTATGATTTTAAAGGATGAGCTATGTCTGGGGTATCGTATACCTAGGTTTTGGATGCCTGATAGGTAACTAAGGATTATGTTAATAATAGTCATATGAGATTCTTTAGGATCATCCTAAAACCTTGTAAAAAGACATACACTAAATATTATATTAGGTCTCTAGTAGTCAAGTAAAGTAGTGATCTAATTATCCCTCTATATTTCTTTTAATCAACTTTCTTTTATCTTTGTCTAACAGAATAGTGGAGCTCATAGGAGTATTTATTGTCATAGCATTTTTCATATTGTATTTTCTAAAGATATCTTTGATATATTTTTATTAGTTAAGGAAGGTTTTGTCATCTATTTGCTTTACATTAAATCCAATTAAATAGTTCAGCTCTCCCATCATGCTCATCTCAAACTCTTCACTCATTATCTTTAAAAATTCATCACATAGATCTTTATTTATAGATCCAAATAGTATATCAACAATATAAATTTGAACATTAAGTAGAACTTTTACTACTTTCTTAAGAAATAGAGTGGCGCCTACACAACCCTTAATAAAAGCTCTATCTAAGAGAAATGTATTCAGCCTCTCATACTAAGTTCTAGGTACTTGCTTTAACCCATATAATATCTTTTTTAATTTAAATACATGATTAAAAATTTGAGAATTCTCAAAACCTAAGGGTTGCTTTCAAAAGTCATTTACATTACTCAGAATCTTTATAATTATCACGTATCAATCATATCCTGAGTACAAAAAAATCACTAACAAAAGAACAAAATCTGAAGAATCCTGATCAATCTTACACTCCTGCTCCCGTGCCCTGACCTGAAATCATTAACCACATATAATAAGCTTAAAAAGCCAGTAGGTCACCAACCTATAACTGAAATCAAAGCACGGTACAGAAGTAATATGCATGTCAATCAGTCAAATCACAGCAATCACTTACACAAGATCATTGAGTCAATGTAAAAATAAAAATAAGTGTAGTAACAGTAATATCCACAATTGACCGTAGTAAATTCTGTAAACAGTATAAAAGTCCATAAAGTAATAAACTAGTATGTATGTCAGATCTCTACAGTAATCATCGTATCTATAACCTCAGTCAAATTACTAAAGAAAAGATCATATTCATAATATCAATACAATATAAAATCATATATAATGTCAAATCAATACATCAGTAATGGTTGTTGAAATCAAATCGATGCAGTGTAAATCATATCAGAATGTATTCGTGCTATCCAATTATTATATATCATGTGCTCAGTATATCACATGCATTAGATCAGTATAATGAAGTAGTATTATCAAATAGTACCAGCATTTGTATCAGTATCAATAACAATCCAGTGACAGAAACAGTAATGCAATAACAGTAAAATCATGCAGTAACATTAAATCTGTACAATAATGATAAATTCGGGCAGAATAATACAACCATACAGTAATGATAAATTCATACAATAATAAGAACAATACTTCAAAATATGGATTTCAATACAGTAGTCATACTAAACAAGTAGAAGCACTAGCTATTACGATGTTTTTCAGTCATGTATTAGTATTAGTATCATTATATGTTAACTCAAACTGAGTCGTCACTCTTTTCCAGTCGGCACAGTAATCATCTCTTTATAACTCCCAATCAGTATCACGTGAATCAGTAGAGGATAACACCAAACCATATTTAAAGGAAAGCCCGTTGGCCCACCATCCTGTACAGGTCAATTAGTCTCCAACCAATGGTTCAACTAGTCTTTACTTGTCTTTACACACACAGCTATATCACAGTAATATAATAGTACTTTCAATCATATAATCACATTCATTTTCATCTCATCAATGCAATATATCAAATAGACATAATTTAGCTTAATTTAGAAAACCCTTAAAATATCATATAATAGACAGATATCATTGTAATTCAAAAATCATCCAGGGAAAAATCATAAATAAATACTCAAATTATTTGTAAGCACATTCTTTATAACATACAAAAATTTACATGGTTAAAGTTTCGTCAACACAAAGATATGCACATTTTTCGGTAACGAAAACACAGATCTGAGCAAAAAAATATCAAAACACAAAATCTTCTAAATTAAAAATAGGATATGGATTCCTTACTACGAGATGAGCAATTCTTTGAACAACGTCGACGGATGAAAATCGCTCCGTGGCCTCCGAAACTAAGCTTTTTCCTTTTTCTTCCTTTTCTTTCTCTCTCCTCTTTCTCTTTCTTCAAAACGAGTCAAATGGTATATTAAAAGATATTTTAGATCGTACGGATGATATTTACATTCATACCGATACGATCGGCTCTAGAATGCATTTAGACCATATTCGTACAGACGATAATTGATTTTCGTACTTTGACGATTGCCTATTATTTGCACTTGTTTAGTTCATACAGA
Organism: Dendrobium catenatum; assembly: GCF_001605985.2. Lineage (NCBI taxonomy): Eukaryota > Viridiplantae > Streptophyta > Magnoliopsida > Asparagales > Orchidaceae > Dendrobium > Dendrobium catenatum. The sequence continues at coordinate 10,764,877 of NW_021318693.1, forward strand.
TGATTTGTACATACGATATTAACTTTGTACTGGATGATCCTAACCAAAAATCATGAAATTTAAAGGGATTTTACAATCTACCCACCTTAAGAAAAATATCATCCCCAATATTTCCCTTAAGGACTCGAACAAAAAATCAATATATAAACAAATATGACAAATCAAAAAATAAATCAAATCAAATCAAAATGAGAATTTGTCAAAATCAAACAGTCATGTAGTTCATTCAATCACATGTCATTTAACTATGCATGAAATTTCATGTCATTCAATCATTTAAATAATTTTCTTACCAGTGGAGCTTTCAGGTCGTTGTTGATCTTCCTAATATTGTAAGTTGTACACATGTGGCATTACTGGAGTAGGTGCAGTTTGTCATGGCACAATAGTCTTCCTCTGACAATCACTGACAGCTCTGTCATTCATCATGTTCATTGATCTTTTATTTTATGATCTTGACCCGACAGTCCTCTATCCTATATTATGTATAAACTGTCCTGCACTAGAATCAACTCTTTCTCCAAATCCCCTCGAGGAAAGTTTGCTACCCTATGTCCTTGCTGTCAACAGCAAAAATATTGCCCCGTCAATAAGTAACACTGACCTGCATATTATCGACCATAATGAATGCACTCGATGTAGTTGCCAAAAGATGCTACTGATGTAGTCCCCTCGAATAATTATACTTGCTTTTCTTGTCACTGTCTCTATCTACTTGATTCATCTCTGCTCCTACTGCTCACATCATACCTTAATGATGGTGTTTCCAAATCAATCTCTATCAGTCTGGCCTACTCTACCAACTCAGAAAACTCATGAATTCATAATGGTACTAGCGGATGCCTTAACTCCCTGTTCAATCCTTATAGGAATCTATAGCATTTTTCTTCAGCAGTGGGATCAAATGAGAAGCATACTTAGTAAGAGTGGTAAACTAGGCCTCATACTACATCACTATCTTACGTCCTTGCTCCAACTTAATGAAAGCTTCCTGCATTTTTGATTGGGCTAACGGAGGTACAAACCACATCCTGAACACTGTAGTGAACTCGTCCCAAGTGATCTCAACAATTGTCTTCCCTTGAAATTTCTCTCTCTTTTGTCCAGTCCACCACCTCTCTACTTCTCCTTCAAAGAGGAACATATCCAAGGGGCACCTTCCGACTTTTCGGACACTGCATGTTATCAAAGATATTTTATATCCTCATTAATCAATCTTTTACAACCTGAGGTCCTACAGCTCCTTTGAATAATGGAGGCTTTAGCTTATGAAATATATGTCAATTCCTATCTGCTACTTCTTCTTTACTTTCAACTAGCATACTCTGTGCATCTCCCATTACCTGTGTTATAATAGTAGCCAACTGCATCATACATTCTGATGGCACTAGAGCTGCACTGTGTTGCTTATTTTGTACATTTAATTCTGGATTATCTATTTGACTTTTCACCTACACAGTTCAGTATAATCTGAATGATACACACATGTAACTATATATATAAAATGATGCACTTGAAACTTCCTATTCTACTCAACTCGTAATCAAATCCTACAGCTCTGGTAACATTCAATTCTTCCAATAACATTGCTCTGATACCACAACTTGTCACAACCCCAAGGATCTAACTTGAAAGAATTATTCATTTAATTATTTAAACAATCAATATACCAGAGTTATCTATGTCATATATCTATAAATAATAGTATAATAATTCAATAATTTAGAACATCAATGTACACATTTATATTCATTCCCAAAAATCTACATTACTCATAATCTTCATAATTATCACGTATCCATCCTATCCTGAGTACAAAAAATCACTAACAAAAGAATAAAACTTGAAGAACCCTGATCAATCTCACACACCTACTCCCTTGCTGTGACCCAAAATCATTAACTATATATAATGAGCTTAAAAAGCCCAGCAGGTCACCAACCTACAACTAAATCAAAGCACGATACATAAGCAATATGCATGTCAATCAAATCAAATCATAACAATCACTTACACATGATCATTGAGTCAATGCAAAAATAAAAATCTGTACAGTAACATCAATATCCATAATCGACAGTAGTAAATTCTATCAACAATATAAAAGTCCATAAAGCAAAAAACTAGTACTTATGTCAGATATCTACAGTAATCGTTGTATCTATAACCTCAGTAGAATCACTAAAGAAAGCATCATATCCATAATATCAATACAATATAAAATCGTATACAACATCAAATCAATACATCGATAATGGCTATTGAAATCAAATTGATGTAGTAAAAATCATATCGGAATAAATAAGTGCTATTCAATTATTCTATATCATGTGCTCAGTATATCACATGCATTAGATCAGTACAATGAAGCAGTAGTATCAAATAGTACCGGTGTTTGTGTTAGTATCAGTGACAATCCAGTAACAGAAACAGTAATGCAATAACAGTGAAATCTTGCAGTAACAGTAAATTCATATAATAATGATAAATTAGGGAAGAACAATATAACCATACAGTGACAATAAATCCATATAATAATAAAAAAAATGTTTCAAAACATGCATTTCAGTACAGTAGTCATACTAAACATGTAGAAGCGTTAGCTATTATGATATTTTTCAGTCTTGTATTAGTATCAGTATCATTATCCATTAGCTCAGTAAACAGAGTCGTCACTCTTTGTTTGTCGACACAGTAATCATCTCCTTATAACTCCCAATCAGTATCACGTGAATCAGTAGAGGATAACACCAAATCATATTTAAAGGAAAGCCCGTCAGCTCACCATCCTGTATAGGTCAATCAATCTCTAACCATCAGTTCAACCAGTCTTTACTTATCTTTACACACACAGCCAAATCATAGTAATATAAAAATACTTTCAATCATATAACTATATTCATTCTCATCTCATCAATGCATTATATCAAACAAATATAATTTTGTTTTATTTAGAAAATCCTAAAAATATCGTATAGTTGACAGAAATCATTATACTTCGAAAATCATCAGGGAAAAAATCATAAATAAATACTCAAAATGCTTATAATCACATTCTCTATAACATACAAAATGTTATGTGATGAAAGTTTCGTCAATATAAAGATATGCACATTTTTCGGTAACAAAAACACAAATCTGAGCAGAAAAATACCAAAACACGAAATCTTTAAAATAAAAAATAAGATCTAGATTCCTTATTGTGAAATGAGTAATTCTTTTAACTGCGTCGACGGATGAAAATTGCTCTGTGATCTCCAAAACCAAGCATTTTCATTTTTCTTCCTTCTCTTTCTCTCTCCTCTTTCTCTTTCTTCAAAACGAGTCAAACAGTATATTAAAAGATATTTTCAATCATACGGATGATATTTATCTTTGTACTGGTACGATCAACTCTAGACTGCATTTAGACCATATTCGAATGGACGATAATTGGTTTTCATACCGGGATGATCTACTCTGATTTGCACTTATTCAATTCGTACAAACGATTCGTATAGATGATATTAATTTAGTACTGGACGATCCTAACCAAAAATCATGAAATTTAAAGGGGTTTTACAATCTACCCACCTTAAGAAATATGTTTACCCCAATATTTCCCTTAAGGACTCGAACATAAAATCGATATAAAAATAAATCCAATAAATCAAAACTTAAATCAAATTAAATCAAAACCAAAACTTATCAAAATCAAATAGTCATGCAGTTTATTCTATCACATGTCATTCAACTGTGCATGAAATGTCATGTCATTCAATCATTCAAATAAATTTCTTACCAATGGAAGCTTTCAGGTCGTTATTGATCTTCCTGATACTATAAGTTGTACACACGTGGCATCACTGGAGTAGGTGCAGTATGTCATGGAACAACGATCTCCCTCTAACTATCACTAATAGCTCTGTTATTCATCATGTTTATTGATCTTTCATTGTATGCTCTTGACCCGACAGTCCTCTATCCTATAGTATGTCTAGACTGTCCTGCACCAGATTCAACTCTTTCTCCAAATCCCCTATGAGTACAGTCTGCTACCCTATATCCTTGATGTCCACAGTAAAAATATTGCCCCGTCAATAAGTAATACTAACCTGCATGTCATCAACCATAATGATTCACTCACTGTAGTTGCCAGAAGATGCTATTGATGTAGATCCCCTCGAATCATTATACTTACTTTTCTTGTCATTATCTCTCTCTACTTGGTTCATCTACGCTCCTACTGCTGACATCATACCTTGATGCTGGCATTGCCAAATCAATCTCTATTAGTCTGGTCTGCTTTACCAACTCAGAAAACTCATGAATCTGTAATGGTACTAGCGGATATCTTAACTCCCGGTTCAATCTTTGTAGGATTCTATAGCACTTTTCTTCAACAGCGGGGATCAAATGAGAAACGTACCTAGCTAGAGCAATAAACTCAGTCTCATACTACATCACTAGCTTGCATCCTTACTCCAACTTAATGAAAGCTTCTTGCATTTGTCGTCGGGATGACGGAGGTACAAACCATATCCTAAACACTATAGTGAACTCGTCCTAAGTGATCTCAGCAATTATCTTCCCTTAAAATTTTTCTTTGTTGTCTAGTCTACCATCTCTCTGCTTCTCCTTCAAAGAGGAACATAGCCAAGGGCACCTTCCAACTTTCCGAACACTGCATGTTGTCAAAGATATTTTCTTTCCTCATTAACCAATCTTCTACCATCTGAGGTCCTACAACTCCTTTGAATAATGGAGGCATTAGCTTATGAAATTTCTGTAAATGTATATCTACTTCTTCTTCTTTACTTCCAGCTAACTTACTTTGTTCATTTTCCATTACATGTGCTATAATAGTAGCCAACTGCATCATTCTTTCTAATGGAACTAGAGCTGCACTGTGTTGCTCATTTGGTACATTTAATTCTGGATTATCCATTTGATTTTTCACCTGCACAATTTAGTATAATCTAAATGATACACACATGCAACTATGTATGCAAAATGATGCACTTAAAACTACCCATTATACCTAACTCTTAATCAAATCCTATAGCTTTGGTAACATTCAATTCTTCTAATAATACTACTCTGACACCACAACTTGTCACAACCCCAAGGATTTAACTTGGAATTTTAATTATTTAAATAATCAATATACTATAGTTATCTATGTTATTCATCTGTAAATAACAATACTATAATTCAATAATTTAGCACATCAATGTAAATATTTATATTCATTCTTAAAACTCATTTACATTACTCAGAATCTTCATAATTATCACGTATCAATCTTCTTGAGTACAAAAAAAATCATTAATAAAAGAATAAATCCTGAAGAGATCTAATCAATCTCACACTCTTACTTCCTTGCCATAACCTGAAATCATTAACCACATATAATGAGCTTAAAAAGCCCAGCAGGTCACCAACATACAACTAAAATCAAAGCACGGTATAGAAGCAATATGTATGTCAATTAGTCAAATCATAGCATTCTCTTACACATGATCATTGAGTCAATGCAGAAATAAAAATCAGTGCAGTAACAATGATATCCACAATCGATAGTAATAAATTATGTAAATAGTAAAAAAGTCTATAAAGCAACAAAATAGTACGTATGCCAGATCTCTACAATATCATCGTATCTATAACCTCAGTCAAATCACTAAATAAAGCATCGTATCCATAATATCAATACAGTATAAAGTCATATGCAACATCAAATCAATACATCATTAATGGCTGTTGAAATCAAATTGATGAAGTAAAAATCATATCGGAATGTATACGTGTTATCTAGTTATTATATATCACGTGCTCAATATATCACATACATTAGATCATTAAAATGAATCAGAAGTATCAAATAGTACCAGTGTCTGCATCAGTATCAATAACAATCCCTAATAGAAATAGTAATGCAATAACAGTGAAATCGTGCAGTAATAGTAAATCCGTACATTAACGATAAATCCAGGCAGAATAATATAACCGTGTACTAATAATAAATCCATAAAATAATAAGAATAATGCTTCAAAACATGCATTTTAGTACAGTAGTCATAATAAACAAGTAGAAGCACTGGCTATTATGGTGTTTTCAGTCTTGTATCAGTATCAGTATTATTATCTGTTGGCTCAGTAAATAGAGTCATCACTCTTTTTCCCATTGGCATAGTAATCATCTCCTTATAACTCTCAATCAATATCATATGAATCAGAATAGGATAACACCAAACCATATTTAAAGGAAAGCCCGTCAGCCCACCATCCAATATAGGTCAATCAGTCTCCGACCAACGGTTCAACCAGTCTTTACACACACAGCCGTATCACAGTAATATAACAGTGCTTTCAATCATATAACCACATTCATTTTCATCTCATTAATGAATTATATAAAACAGACATAATTTAACATAATTTAGAAAACCCTTAAAATATCATACAGTAGACAGAAATCATTATACTTCAAAAATCATCCAGGGAAAAATCACAAATAATTACTCAAAATGCTCATAATCACATTCTCTATAACATATTAAAAGTTATACGGTGAAAGTTTCATCAATAAATGATATGCACGTTTTTTGATAATAGAAATACAAATATGAATAGAAAAATACCAAAACATGAAATCTTTAAAATAAAAAATAGGATCTGGATTCATTACTGCGAGATGAGCAATTCTTCCAACTGCATCGATGGATGAAAATCACTCTGCGGCTTCCGAAACAAAGTTTTTTTCCTTTTTCTTCCTTCTCTTTCTCTCGCCTCTTTCTCTTTCTTCAAAATGAGTCAAATGGTGTATTAAAATATATTTTCGATCGTATTGATGATATTTATGTTCGTACCGATACGATCGGCTCTGGATTGCATTCATACCACATTCGTACGGACAATACTTGATTTTGGTACCGGGACGATTGCCTCTGATTTGCACTTGTTCAGTTCGTACAGACGATTCATACAGATGATATTAACTTCGTACTAGATGATCCTAATCAAAGATATGAAATCTGAAGGGGTTTTACAACCCTTTAGCTACTAATTTAGCTTTATTTTTTTTATCACTATGCATAGTCATTCATTTTATTCTTGAAAACCCACTTAGTTCCTACAACACTCTAGTCCTTAGGTCTTCTCACCAGTTCCCATACATCATTCTTAATAAATTTATTCAGTTCTTCATATATTACTAGAATATATAATTCATCAAATATGGCTTGATTTATGTTGGTGGGTTCTACCATTAAAGAAATACATAATAACTAAGCTCCTTTCTAAGTCCATGCTAATTTTAAAATCTTTAGATGGGTCTCCTAGGATAAGTTCCCTAGGGTGACTAGATGAGTATCTACATTCTCATGGAAAAGGCTCTTCAAGTTCTACTCTATCTCTAAGGTTAATGGATTATATCCCTTTAAGTAATCTCTACTTCTTCTTCCTCTAACTTATGCTCAAATGTTTTATCTAATTCATCAAGCATGACATGGGTAGAATCTTCTATTACTAAGGTTCTCTTATTGAAAATCCTATAGGACTTACCTGCAAATAAATATTCTAAGAAGTCTCCTTCATCAGATTTCAAATAAAACTTCCCTATAGGTGATTTTTATTAATTAGGATAAACATCTATAACTAAAGACAAACAAGTGGGACAGGTTGGGTGTCCTACCCTTAAGGAGCTCATAGGGTATCTTATTTAACTTGGATATAACATTTACCCTATTCAACTTGGATATAACATTTACCCAATTCAACACATAATAAGCAGTATTTGTTGCTTTTGCCCAAAAGTATCTAGGGAGAGAATATTAAGCTAACATGGCCCTATAAGCTTTTAATAAAGTTTTATTTTTCCTTTTAGCTATTCCATTCTACTTAAGGGTGGATCCTAGGGGCAGGAAAGTTATGTTCTATTCTATCTCCTAACGAAAGGATTCAAACTTATCATTTTCAAACTCTCCATCATGATTATTATGAATGGTCGATATCTCACATCATAATTTCCTCTATATCTAGGTGGAGAAAGTTATAAATTCTTTAAATAATTCTTTCTTTTATGCTATGAATATAACTCATGTGAATCTAGAATAATCATCAACAATTACAAAATCATATGATTTCCCTCCTAGGCTGGCTATACTAATAGGTCTAAACATATCCATATGAAGATTTTCTAGTGGCCTAAAAAAACGGTTTCCTTTCCATATTTGAATGAATCCACTAGTGTTTGTAGTTGATTACAAATGAGGCCCTTGCTTAGGGGGAAAACCTTGGATCAATGTAGAAAATATATATATCATATAAAGTTCATTACATGGTGGGAGTTGGAAGAATCAATGTTGAAATGCTCATTTAATCAACATATAACTATAATCGATGGGCGATGTTAGTCAGAAGGACCATAGTCGGCGAGCGATAGAAGTTTAACCCATAGTCGGGTGATGGTGGTAAGAAGGACCATAGTCGGTGGGTGATGGTGGTTGGAAAAATTGTAGTGTTCAAAAGGACTGTAGTAGGGAGGTGACGAAGGTTAGAAAGATTGTAGTGATTAGAAGGATGGCAGTTGACTAGCAACAGAGTTTAGAAAGACCATAGTGGTCATAAGTATAATAATCAATGTGCGAAGGAGGTCAGAGAGATCATTATCAAGCGATGGAGGTCGAAAGGACCATAGTTGGGTCACTTGGTTGAAACGACCGTAATTGGTGGCAGTTGGTGGCCAAAAAGAAATTCAGATCCAATTGGTGGTCGAGTGTAAGTCCAACGATAATTGGTGGCTGAGCAGAAGTCTGGAAAAATTCTGGTGATGATCGGTTTGAAATTACTAAATGATAAGAACTGTGATGATCCTTACGAACACTAAAACCAAGATTATATCCATAAGAACGATAAGCCTCGTATGCTTCTTTCTCATTAACATAAACATCCTGAGAAATACGCAATATGTGAATGGTAAAATACGCAACGAATACGCAACCAATACGCAACATATACGCAAATGATAAGCAGCAATTAAGCAACACATACGCAATGTATACACAATATATATGCAATGTATACGCAATATATACGCAAATATATACGCAATGTATACGCAATACATACGCAAATAATACGCAACAAACCTTGAAATAAGAAAATCGAACTACAAAATCCTTATTGTAGCCTAGATCAATAATGCTTTAGAAGAAGAGAACATCGAGTATTCTTTTTAAATCAATTACAATTTTACATTATGCACATTGTTGATAAAAAACCGCATCTTTGCTAAACACAATAAATGCACAACGAAAACTTGAAGGAGGCGAACTTTACCGAGATGCTGAACTTTTCGTCCAAATCCACTGGTTCTACGTGTTCTGCTTCATGTGCGTTTGTTTCCGGGACGTCGGCATTCTCAAGGTTATCGGCTTCCTCCGAGACCTGCGAAAATATTGTCTGCTTATAAAAACCAACATCCTCCTCCAGATCAATCTCCATCTTCATCGGCATTTTCTTTGCAAAATTTTGGCTTCTCTGCGAAAATTTTGGCTCTAAGCTTTATATATTGCGGTGATTCGCGCGCGCCTTAAATTCTGAAAAAAGAAGCGCCAACCTAAATCTCCCGGGTCGGGCTGGAAGACGGGTCGGGTTTACGAGGTTTACGCAAGTCAATTGACTGTTTAACCCTTTCCACGTAAGCAACCGAACACATCATTGTGATCGGATTCCACACGCAATAATTTCTCGTTCGAAAGGGTTGTAGTAGGGAGGTGACGAAGGTTAGAAAGATTGTAGTAATTAGAAGGATGGAAGTTGACTAGCAACAGAGTTCAGAAAGACCATAGTGCTCATAAGGATAGTAATCAATGTGCGAATGAGGTTAGAGAGACTGTTGTCAAGCGATGGAGGTTGAAAGGATCATAGTTGGGTGACTTGGTTGAAAGGACCGTAATTGGTGGAAGTTGGTGGCCAAAAGGAAATTCAGATCCAACCGATGGTCGAGTGTAAGTCCAGCGATAATTGGTGGCTGAGCGAAAGTCTGACAAAATTCTGGTGATGATCGGTTGCGAGAAGGAAATCAGATAACAATCAATGGCCTGGCGGAAGTCTGACAAAGACCAGCGATGGTTGGTGGCCAAGTGGTGGTCTTGTGACAACTGGTGGATGAGCTTTGGTTTAGCGATGGCTGGTGGCTGGGCGGTGGTCTGGCGACGTTCTGTGGCAGAGTGGTGGTCGAGGAAGAGAATGGTAGCAAGGGAGATCTCATATTCTTCTTGTTCTCCTTCTCTACCTTGCTCCTCATCCTTTTCACTCTGAAGAACTATTTATATTTTTTGGTGGCATAACCAGTAAATAGTGAGAAGATCAAGGACACATTGGGAGTAATATGAATGGATGCTCGATATCGATTCCCTTGATTGTAGATCATTCATCAAGTATTTGAGTGTCTTATTGATGTCATAATTTCATGATCTTGGGCTCATTGGATTTGTCTTGTCGAGCTGCTCGATTCACCTATAAACATGCCACATTTGGAAATCATTTGAGCATCCAATTTATGGTTTGAATCTTCCTAATGTGCTTTGGGTCTTTGATTTGGACCCATTTGGTCCGTCTTTTCGGGATGTTCATTTTGATTATAATTTTTTTGAAATTAGAGTTCGGAAGGCCTAGGATTTAATTTTGGATGTTTTCAATATAATTTTGCCTTGAGATTCGTGTCGGATCAATGCTATTTTTGATGACATATCAATTAATACTAAGAAACCAAATTAATTCTATCAACTTGAATACCCTTTAATTGGTACAGTCATTTTAATTTTCTCTACATTTGCTTTACAATTGCAATTAACTCAAAAACCTTAGAAACTATTAATAGTTAGTGAAAAAACTAAATTATTTCACTACATATGTGTACTTATGATAAACATAATCTATATGTCCACTATTTCATGTGAGATGTTAATTTTTTTACTAATAAAAATGCAAGTTTTTTGCTTGCTTATTGACATCGCACATACAACATGATGCACATTGCGCACAATAATAGAAAAAAATATAGAAGAACTACCTGATAACTAGACAATTTGAGGATGTCTAAAGCTTTATAAATTGATTAAGAGAAAAGTGTCGAGCAATTTATGAATACTCACAACTCCAGTTTAAAGACGAAAAGAAAAGATCTACTCTACATCTCTAAAAAGATGAATTCTTCATTAAAATTAAAATATTAATTTAAAATTTAAAATTTTATTTTAAATTTAAACTAAGGTCATAAAACACATGCACATGTTTATATCCATTTATTACCTTTTAATGTTTTACTTAACTAGGGTAGATGCATGCACTAGGGACAATAGTGGCCTTATGGGCACACACCATGTACACCTTTAATGCTAGCAAAGTAAAGAAATAGAAACACTAGTAAACTCAAAAGGCAAGAAAATCAAAACCATGACCAACCTTTTGAAGGAAGGTTCTTATTCTCCTCTCACACTTTATGCCTTGTCTCATGGCTAATGTCTTTGAATTGGAGAGAATCAAGTTTTCTCAAAAGTTGAGTGAGAAAGGTGTAGAAGAAAAGAAAAGATATGCTCTACATCTCTAGAAAGAAAAACAACATAGCTAGCATTTCTTTTAGAAGAAAAACTAAATCAAAAGCTACAAGAGGAAAGTGAGAGGAGGGAATAGAGGAAATACTTGAGAAGGTGGTTAGTTGTAGCCGCTCTAAAATGAGGGCTAGGTTTTGCGATAAACATTCTTTAAACGCTTGCGATCTGTCAAAAGGACGGGTTACAAATCTTGTTAGCAAAATAACAGTAATCTTATAGTGTAATAACTATAACTAAAATGTGATTTTTTTAATACATGAATTTTATAAAAGTGTAACATTTTAAAAATATGTTTTAGAACAAGATTTTAAAAATAGTTTATTAATGTTCTAATAATTTTAGTTTAATCATATATAAAAATTAAATAAATGTAGGAACCAATAAAACACAATATTAGAAAAGGCTAAATAAAACAAATAAACGTTACATCATTCCATACCATCCAATACTAAATAAAATATCATTGCATGAGAATTTTTAAAGGAACACACATGCTTGTGCATACCCTTTTTTTATTAAAATAAAGTATTAGTTATATTTCAAGGAACAAATATGAAGGATTTTTTACATTTCTTTTATTCTTACAATAATATCAAGTATGCTTATGAGAATTGCATTGTGCAAGATGCATACAAGGATTTGAACTATATAAAAACATGCTAGTAGAAGTAAAAGATTTTTTTTCATTTTCTTTTTGCAAACTAGCATAATCTAATCCTAATATTTTAATTTTAGAATTTAAAATATTGAAATCATTATTGAATGAAGAAATTGAAAGAATTAAATATAAATCATTCAATAACTAATAATTTATTAGTCTAAAAATAACAATATTTTTTCAAATTTTCATGGCCAAAATATGTACAAATGTTACAAGAACAAATAAATAAATATTTCATATTATTTTTCAATCTTGGAACTTCTTCTTTTTTATTTTTGGCTAAAATAAAACATTGTTATGATATTTTTCAAAATCAATCCTAAGAGAATCATTTTCAATTTTCAAATGATAATTAATTCCTTAGGAGAAATATTTTCTTTTTTTACAAGAAATAAAGTTTTATTTTTTAGCTCTTAAATAATTCTTTATATAAATTAGATAACTCTTCATATGAAATACTTAAATGTCATTTTTGACTTATTAAACTTATTAGGTGCCTTAAGTTATGGTGTGGGGAAAGGAGTCTAGTACCCCATTTCTTCTTCTCCAACCAATGCCACAAGGCTATTGGTTTTCTCATTGATCTTCTCTTTTTTGCTTTCTTCTTTTTTTTCTTCTTTGACTTTTCGTCTGCTCTATTGAAATATGGATATTTTTTAAAAAAAAATCTTCTCCTCATCCTTTTCACTAATACCAAATATATTAAATGATATGACCACAATATTAATCTTGTGATACTCAAAGGTAAAAACTAAGCACACTTCTAGTCATTTGTTTACACTCCTACAATAGAATAAAACATACATGTAAAATTAGGTTGTACACAAAATGAGTAAGTGATAGTGTTAAATGATTTTATTAATTTGAGTTCATTAACTCTACTACACTTAGCTAATACATTTAGAACACTAGAACTAAATTTCTCAAGTGTGTAAATATTAAACTCAAAGATATGGCAAGATACCTTAATCAATTCTTAAGTGATAGCATTAAACTTTAAGCGTAAACTAAATGAAAATCTACATAAGAGCACTGGATTGATAATCTTATTAACTAATAAGATGAAAATTTGGTATTGAAAAGGCATCTACATTTTTCGTTGAATTTTTTGATCTATGGATGGTTATTGATAACAGGATAAAAGATTAATTAATAATGAGGTTCTTGATTGTTTAAAATTCGAACCTGACCTATTTTTCCAAACGGGTCGAACCTAGGAACCCTAAAACCTGGCCCATTTGCAAAAAAGGTTGACCCTAACCTAAAATTTTCGGGTTGGGTTTGAGCCGGGATTTTGGGTTGTGTCAAATATTGACACCCCTACTTACACATACATGAATTTTTTATCCTTATGACCAAGCTTCTTCATTATTATTTTTTTGGGCATCTCAATTGCTAATTTCTCATCCTCTAGCATCAATGAAATGATTATAGAAGGATAACAATCCTGACAAGAATTTAATACAGTAAGTTTAGATATCTATATATAATCAACTATCAACTTCTCATAGCTTCAAATGCATAAAGGTTCCATGTTAATTAAATATAAAACTTTGTAGAAACTACATTGGTATTTCTTCAATTTTATCAATGTGTTATTGTTAAGGAACGATGAACCAAATACAAAGAGAAATTGTCAATCAAACTTTGTTCTGAGGGCAGCCCGGAAACCCTTGCAGGGGCGCTGCCCCTTGACCCACGACCTAACCGGCAGGTCGAACCCCACCAGAGGGCCTTCAAGTTCAAAGACTACTTATGAAGTTGACTCCATAGAGTTATTTCTCTAACATAATGATTCACTAAGGGCCTATTAGAAGAAAAAGGTTTTGTGAATCCTTTTGATAGAGATAAATAATTATATCATAACTTACATGCAATTACTTATTATCACATTTCAAACATAGAAATTTTATTTTATTTGATGATATATTCTCCATTTATGAGAATATAAAAGTAAGAAACTCTTCCAAACCACTCATAGATTCATTTATTATATGATCGATGATATATTTATTCATAATCAATAGTCATATCCTCAATATTAATTAAAAAATAGGAATTATAAAGAATAAAAAAAAAAGAATAAGACAAATAAATCAAATGTGAACAATTATCATAAATAAAGATAGTTCTTGTTGCGGGCTAGAATATACGCGGCGGTAGAGTTAGAAAATTTTTGTCTGAGCATTGTACGAATATCTTGCACGCACAAACAGGAGATAAAAGAACTCCAGGATTTTTACGTGGAAAACTCGAAAATGGAAAAAAAACTACGGGGCCACGCCCAGTTGAAAAGTTCCACTATTGTAGTTTGAGGTACAATAGGCTGATTCGTCCCACAAGTTAGGACGATCAGATTATAATGAGTTTCTTCTGAATTGAAATTCAGTTACAAAGTTATGCAGAGTTCCGGCGTCACCTGAAAATCCTACAGAATTCGGTATTATTCAGGCGGCGGAAAGAACTCCGGCGGTGGTCGATGAGGAGCTGATTCTCCTTCCCCTTCTCTTCTTCTTCTCTTCTTCTTATCTTCTTCTTACTTGGGTCCCCCCTCATGAGAAATGAGGGGTCTATTTTTATAGATTTTTTGGAGTGGCATAGCTCGTAAATAGCTGTGAGATCAAGGGCAAATAGGGAGTGGTCGAATAGACGGTTGATATTGAATCCCTTGATTATGAACCATTCGTTAGACATTTAAAGGTCATAACAATGTCGGAATTTGGTGATCTTGTTATCGTTGGATTTGCCTCGTCAAGCCCTTCGATTCGACTATAAGCTTGTTAAAATCAAAGACCGTTTGGTAACATAAATTATAGTATGAGCTTTCCAACAGTACTCCGGGTGCTTGATTTGGGCTCATTTGAGCTCGGATCGAGTTGAATTTGGTGTCGTTGGGTTTGTATTTTTGAGATGCTCAGTTTGATTATAAGCTCACTAAAATCGAAGTTCGGGAGCTCCCAGATTTAATTTTTGAAGTTTTGGGCTCGGTTTTGCCTCGAGATTCGTGCTTGATCAAAACAATTTTTTTGGGAATATATCATTTGCCCCCCTATTTTTGGACGGCGCGCTTTAGGAGTGATTCAAAATTAATCTTGTGTATATGAGCTTCAAATGGCTTTGAAAGTGTCGAAATTGAGTCCAGAACGTCCAAAAACGATCCCAAGGACCCCAAAAATGTCCGATTTGGTCTTTTCGGGGTGAAAATAAACTGTTTTTTTTTTCTTTTTTGGGTTGAAAAAATTTCCAAAAATTCCCAAAAACTTCAAAAATTTTAAAAAAATTTAGAAAAATTAGGAAAATTTAAAAATGCTAAAAACTACCCTCTTCTCATTTGAAGACTATAAATAGCCCCCAAGGCCAATTGCACCATCTTTTCTTCTCCCTTTGGCTCTCTAACAATTGAGGCTTTTCGTTGTTTTTGAGTAGGTGATTTTCCCTACCCAATTCAGTGCCCCTCCTCTTGTACAGGAGTTAGAGATTTCTTCTTGTTCTCTTCCTTTTTCTCCCTCTAGCTTTCTGATAGTTGAGGCTCTCCGCTATTTTTGGGTAGATGACTTTCCCTACTCGACTAAGTGCCGCTCCTCTAGTACGTAAGTCAGAGAATTATTCTTATTTTTGTCCTTTCTCTCCCATTTTTCTTCTTACTCTAGAGGTTTTCCGTTATCTTTCGTAGGTGATTTTCCCTACTCAGATTTGCCCCCCTCTTTAGTACAGAAGTTGGGATGGGTGATCACGCATCCAGAAAAAATCCTTCAGCCAAAGAATATCGTCTTAACGAACGATCTAAGGGCGCTAAGAAGATCCACAAGGTACTGAAGATTGATAATGTTATCTCGACCATCACTGATGATTGCTTGATTTCTTTTAGGAAAAAATTCCATTTTCCTAACGATCTGATGATGAAGGTGCAGGCGAGATCTGATCACGCTAGCTTTCCTCCTCCGAGGATATGTGACGGTGTATAAATTCAGTTTATGAGCGGGGCTGTGATTTCCACCACCTCCTGAACTAATTGACATTTGGACGATCTTTGGAATGAGTTTATTTCAATTTTCCTACAGGGTCATGTCGATTGTAATGGACTTGATTGTACTTTTCAGAGACCGCAGAGTGGTGTTGTCTTCAGATTATCTTTCTCAGATGGGGCGTCTCTTTAGCAATATGCAGAGTCGTATCTCCTACAGATCCAAATGGTTGGATATTCGCACCTGGGACCCATCGAAAGACTGGATTAGCGACTTTTTTTTTGTGCAAAATGATTGGAGCCTTCAAAAAAAATGGGGAAAGTTGGAGGAATTGTACATCCCCCTCCACATTGGAGCAAAAGATTTATTGAGGATTCTGAAGTTTCCTGACATTGACACCCTCCGTTATGAGGTGCATTATTTGAGCAGATAAATAAACGAAGAATACCTATTCAAGGTGGGATTATCTACTCAAGCAAGGAGATCGTACACACATATATGATGAAATATGTGAAAGTTTTAGAGACCCAAAAAGGTCAATCCAAGCTACCAGAGAGTGAGGGATATTTGTACGCATCAAAAAAGAAAAAGTTGGATGAAGTTTTGACAGTTGCTAGAAAAGGTCCCCATTTCTCTCTGTCCAAGATATATATTCCGGAGGATGTTTTGAAACATAAGTGCATTGATCGTCGACAAGCTGATGAGTTGGTGAGTTCTCCCTCTCTCCTTTTCCCTCGTGTATAGTGTATATATATATATATATATATATACATTTTCAGAGATATATTTCTCACTTGCTATTACATTTGGAACAGCAACTTGAGGTGAATAAAACCTTGGATGACAGAAACGATGAATTCATGAAGGTTAAATACCTTCAGGGGGAATATAAGAAGAAATATGACGGTAAAGTGTATGAGATGAAGACGGTGGAGGATCAACTTGAAAAGTGTAGAGCATAATTGGCAAATAGGATCACTTCAGCCTCCTCCCAGAATGAGTGGATGGATCATTTACATATATAGTTGGTGGAGGAACAGGTGATGAACAACCAACAATTGAAAGATCAGCAAATCCTTAAAGCTGAGAATAAGAAGCGCCTAAATATGTTGTCAAAGAAAGAAGCTCGTCTGTCACCGTCTGCAGCCATAGAAGAGTTCAAGAAATCTTATGCTTTCAAGATAATTGTTGAGGACCAAGTTCAGGAAGCTCGCGATCATATTTATGATGTAGAGGTGAAGGCTTTAGAGGCAGAGCTTATAGAAGATGGCTTCATCAAAGGTTTCATGAAGGGTATTCGTGTAGCGCAGCATAAGAACGGAGGGGAGATTGAGGGGTTGACTCCCAGCCAGGCTTCTAGTGATCCTTCTTCTGACTCTGGTGGTGAAGAGTTAGAGAGTGTATTGCAGCATGTTTTTTCTTTGGATGAAGATGATGATGATCTTGAGATCCTGTATGATTACTCTGATGTTGTATGTATCACTTTTGTTTTCTTTATAATGATTATATGTGTGTTTCTATTGTTCGTGTGTTTATATGATGTACTTGATGTTTCAGTGATTTATATATATATATATATATAAGATGTTTCTCTTTTTCATAAGTATATAAGATTGACTCAAATATTCTCGTAAGATTTTTAGACTTAAATGAATGTTAGAGATATACTCCTTGGATATCTTGACCTATTCGAGGTTGTTAATCAAAGCATTGGCTTGATGATTTTAACCTGTATGGAAGAGGTTGGATCAAATCCCCCTGGGATTGATCGTTTAGTGATTGAGATACAATGTAGATTGTGTATTTCTCGAATAATGAAAAAGAGTTTAAGGAGAAGAAATAGTATCACGACAAAGTGAACGTCACATTATTGTATTATATAAGACAGTACAACAATTCCCTAGTAAAGCTTAGGGATACAGAAAAAGCATTCTTCTACAATCAACACACATTGGATGCACGAAAAACATAAAAGATACAAATCACAACTACTGGAGGGGACATAAAACAAGACAAATTCTACGAACAACATCACACCATACAGATAGTAGTATCAACTTCTACTGATAGTACTTGCGAAGGTTGCCCAAATTCCAAGTTCAGAGGAGCATTTTTCATTAGCATCCTTTAGTTTGAAGGTTCCAGGCTTAACCATAGCTGCCACCAAGTAAGGATCTTCCCAAAGGGGGGAGAGCTTATTGCATTGAGGCCCCTTTCCAGCGGTATTGATGCTTAGGAGAACTAAGTCTCCAATGGAGATGGGTTGAGGTTTTACTCTCCAATTGTGGTGACGAGCAATTCGCTGGTGGTATGCAACGGTTCTGAGTGAGGCTTCATCTTGTACTTCAGGGAGGAGATCTAAATTTGTCTTGAGCCTCTCCCCATTATTATTGAAGTCAAAAGTTTGGACTCTATTGCTCGGGACTCCAATATCAACCGGTTTGACTGCTTCTGTACAGAAATAGAGGTTATATAGGGTTACTCCTGTAGGAGTCCTGGCAGTGGTCTGATAAGCCCAAAGGGAATTTGGGAGTTCTTCAGCCCATTGCCCCCCAGCCTTTCCTATGCATTTCTTTAACCCTTTCAGAATTATTTGATTTGTAAACTCTATTTGCCCATTTGCTTGAGGATGGGCGAAAACTATGTGGACGAGCTGAATATAAAAATCTTTACAAAAAGATGTAAAGATCTTTCCAGTAAACTGAGTCCCATTGTCAGTGATGACTCTTATAGGAATACCAAAGCGACAGACTATATTCTTCCATAAGAATTATTTGACATTCTCTTCAGTAATTTTTGCCAAGGGTTCTGCTTCCACCCACTTGGTGAAGTAATCTATAGCCAAGATGATGAATTTTTATTGTCCCGTGGCTATAGGAAAGGGTCCCATTATATCAATTACCCACTAGGCAAAAGGTCAAGGGCTCTGAAGTGATGCGATTTCCAAAGTGGGTATATATGTGAGATTGGAATGTAATTGGCAGTTTTCGCACTTTTGTGTAAACTCAAGTGCGTCTTGTTTCATTGAAGGTCAATAGAATCCTTATCTCATGATCTTGTAAGCCAATGCTCTTCCTCCCAAATGTTATCCACAAACTTCTGAATGAACTTCTCGAAGCACATAATCAGCTTCTAAAGGCAAGAGACACTTGAGATATGGTCCGGTGAAGGCACGCTTATACAACTCACCTCCAATAATGGTGAAATTCGCTACTTGTCTTCAAAGTCTTATTACAGCCATGGGTTCTTCAGGCAGTACCCCATCTTATAAAAAAGACAAGATGGGATCAATCCAAGACGCCTACCTTAGTTCATCGATTGATTGTATGACCCATGGACCCTGAATACTTGGAAAGTGAATCTCCTCAATGCACTTCCTTTTATAGACGTCTCTCATTGTTGATGTAGAAAGCTTGGAAAGAGCATCTGCTCTCGCATTTTGCTCTCGGAGAACATGTATGATCTGATGCTCTTTTATATTGGTCAAGAGTAACTTTGCAAGGCAGCAATATTAGGCCAGTTGTGGATTGTGGATATCAAACTCTTCTTCCACCTGGGAGGTGACTAGTTGAGAATCAGTGTGAACTATTATGTTCTGGACCTCACAGTCGATTGCTAATCTCAATCTGATAATGAGGGCCTCGTATTTTGTTGTGTTATTTGTTGCCGAAAACTTAAGTCGGAGCCCATATTCAAGAGTAATTTTTTGAGGAGAAATTAACAGAATTCCAACTCTAGCGCTAGAACTTCCAAAAGACCCGTCAACATATAATATCCAAGATGGAAGAGAAGGAAAATTACTTTGCTGAACGTTGGACACTTGGACGATGCACTCGACTACAAAATCTGCAAGCATTTGAGATTTGATGTCGGGTCTAGGCAAGTAGTGGATGTCGAATTCTCCCAGCTCTACATACCACTTGACAAGCCTGCCTGATGCTTCTAGCTTATGCAGAAAATTTCTCAGAGGCGGATTTGTATAAACTCCAATTGAGTGGGCTTGAAAGTAAGGGCATAATTTTCTATCATAATAAACTAACGCCAATGTCGTCTTATCTGCTAAGGGATAACATCCCTCTACTTTAGATATGATCGTACTAACATAGTAGATAGGGTGTTGTATAGCATTCTCTTCTCGTATCAAGACCAAACTAATGGCATGAGCAGAAACAGCTATGTATAAATATAACTTTTCTCCAGGCATTAGTTTAGAAAGTAGCGGCGGAGATGCCAAATACTTTCATAGTTGTTCAAAGGCTTCTTAGCACTCATCTGACCATTGGAACCCAGAGTTGCGAGCGCCTCTAAGTACTTTGAAGAAGGGCATATACTTATCTTCTAAAAGTGCTAGAAAATGAGACAATGCTGCAATTCTCCTATTTAGCCTTTGGACCTCCTTAATATTCCTAGGTGGCACCATATCTCTTAATGCCTTGATCTTTTCGGGATTGGCTTCGATTCCTTTGTGGGTTACCATAAACTCCAAAAAAAATTTAAAAGCGACTCCAAAGACGCATTTGGCAGGGTTGAGCCTCATATTGTAATGTCTCAACAAATGGAAGCACTGCTCTAAGTCATAGATATGTTGATATTTTTCAAGATTCTTCACCAACATGTTGTCCACGTACACCTCCATGTTACATCCAATAAGGGTTGAAAACCTTATTCATGAGGCGATGATAAGTTGCTCCAGCATTCTTGAGCCCGAAGGGCATCACCCGATAACAATACAACCCTCTGTCTGTTTGAAAAGATGTCGCTTCTTCATCAGCAGGATTCATCTTTATTTGATTATAGCCGGAGTAGGCGTCCATAAAGCTCAACATTTGATATCAAAAGGTAGTATCGACTAACTGGTCAATACGAGGAAGCGGAAAGCTATCTTTCGGGCAGACTTTATTGAGATCTGTATAATCTATACACATTCTCTACGCTCCACTCCCCCTCCGCACCATGATAATATTTTGCTAGCCAAGTAGGATAGGGTACATCTCGTATGAACCCGGCTTCCAAGATTTTATCCACTTCTTGTTCGATTACTTGCAGACAATCTGGTGCAAAATTTCATTTCTTCTGGATGATAGGTTTACATACCGGATTGATTTTGAGGGAGTGTACAATCACTTTAGGGTCAATTACGGGCATATCTGCCATACTCCATGTGAAAATATCCTGATTTTCTCGTAGAAAATTTGTGAACTTTTTCTTCTCATCATCTGAGAGAAGTGATCTATGTTACGGATCTATGGCTTATGATTTTGATGATAGCAAACATTCTTTGTTCCTTACAACTGCCTTATGTACTGACATTTCAGGTTCACACGATCAGACTGCAATTTGGAATCAGCTCAAGATTGGGTAAACTAGGTCTGAGTCAGTTTGTAATCTTTTTCCTTTCTTGAGTCTGTTATATTTGGTGTGGAATCTGATGATTTGTAACTTAGAATATTTTCTGTTGTATCCTAAAAGATTTCTATTTTTGGTAACATCGTCCGGGATGATATTTATATCATCCTGGATGATCTGACAAAAGTAGAAATCCTAATTAGGGCATCCTCATTAAAGCAGCCGTCTTTATGCAAAACGCATCATCCTGGACGATTTTGTATCGGCCAGGTCGATCGGCTCAATTCATCAAGAATCTGTCGCCATATCTATTAAGAAATAACCTATTTTTGGACATCGTCCAAAGGATCGACCTGGACTATAAAATATCGTCCAAGACGATCCAGGACAATTTTTCCAAAATTTCTCATGCAGTTTTGGAAAGCAATTAATGGGGATTTCGTCTGGGCCGATCGCAAGATCATCCGGGACAATTAGACATCGTCCAGCTTCATTTCAGGGCGATATTCAGGACGATTTTCCTCATATTTGAGCTAATCGTCCTAGACGATAATGGCGGCAACTTGCATTAATGAGCTTGTTTTGAGAGCTTCTATTTAAGCTATGGCAAGGCACTTTGTAAGTGTCTTTGGCAGGCATTATAGCTTCGTTCTTCTGGGGAAAACTTGAAGAGAGAGCTTGAAAGGGAGAGAGGAAATGGTGGAGTTTGAGAGGGAGAAGATCCTGTGAGGGGGAGGAACTCAACGGAGTGTGGTGGGGGATCCACACGGTTTCTCCGGCGAATTCGCACCTTAGTACCATCGGATTCAAGGCTTGTCTCGAGGTAAGTTCACCAAAGAAGAAGATCTCTTTGGTGTCAAAGGACCCGGTGACTCCGCTGCACCGGGGAAGGTGGAAGTGATTTTGTAAGGGCTTCTCCGCCTAGTTGTGGGGGCTAAAGGAGAGTCACGATTTTAGTGCAATACTTTGAGGGTGACTCCAAGGAGTGGATGTAGGTCAAGGTTTGACCGAACCACTATAAATCCGGTGTGTTCTTTTCTTATTATCGCTTCCGCATTTATTTTTCTTCCGCACTTTATTTGTGGTGATTTTGGTTGGAGTTTTATCTTGGGTTTTAAAGTTTTTCAATTCACCCCTCTCTTAGTTAGCTTGGGCCAGTTCTATAGGGCTTAACATCCCTAACAAACTTTCAAGTGGTATCAGAGCACTTTCAATCTAATATGCACCTTCCTCGAAGGATGTTCTTCAGAGATAGATACAACAATAATGTCTTCTACAGGGGAAGCTCTCTAAGGAATATCCTCATTCCGGAGATCAAAGTTCTCGATGCTCAAGGTAACCGTTGGACATGACTTGACCTGTCTGAGATAGCAGGTTTGTGCTATTTGTTGATCTCCGTATACCACACTAATTTCTGTCTGGGTGTGGAACTTCAGCTTGAGGTGAGGGATAGAGGTGACAATCCCAAAAATTGACTTAAGGGGCCTCCCAAAGATAGCGTTGTAAGTTAATTCTGACTTTACAATGATGAACTGAATGGACTGTGTAGACTGTCGGGGAAATTCTCCAAGTATGACTGGGAGACTGATTATCCCTTCTGCTCGTACGGGTCGATTATCAAATCTATACAAAGGACCTACAGCAAGTTGAAGCTTTTCTCTTGAGATACTCATATTGAGAAAAGTCAAACAGAACAGGACATCTATGGAGCTTCTATTGTCCACAAGAATTCTTTTAACATTGTAATATGGGTCACCTATGCCTGCATTGATAACAAGCGGATCTTGACGAGGGGTTTTTACTCCCTCCAGATCAGAATCGTCAAAGGTGATAGAGTGATCTATATGAGCCTTCTTTGTAGTTAGATTTTCATTTACAGCCAAAAAGACTTGGTTAGATAACAAGGAGCCTCCAGCGATTGTCTCAATTTCACCAACTACTATTCCATTATTCACATATGGCCTCTATTGATTTCCCCCCCAGCGGGACGAGTTTCCTCTCGAGTAGGTGAATATCGAATAAACTGTCGAAGATAACCTTGACGGATAAGTCTTTCAATCTCCTCCTTAAGTTATCTATATGCTTCGGTAGTGTGGCCATGACTACGACGAAAGTGGCAGTACTGATCTTGATTTCCTATGTTTGGCTTCAAAGGATGTAGCAATTTCACTGTATCTTGATCTCATATAGCTATTAATACATTTGCTAAAGATGTATTAAGTGGAGTGTACTCCTTCTCCTATCGAGGTTCTCATTATGGCAATGGAGGTCTAGGAGGTAGATTGTTCTTCCCTTGCTTCTTTCATTGTGAGGATGAATTATCCATCCCTGGTGCACCCTTGCGCTTCCCATTAGTTTGCTCAAATTGTTTTCTATGAGCGTTTATGGCTTCGTCTGCCGAGATTTGAGCTTCGACATGATGAATCAAATCGGCATATGAAGGATCAGTGTTGCATGAGTGCCGAGTAAAAGGGGCCAGGGTGAAGGCCTCCAAGAAAGTCTCATCTTAAGAGTTCAGGATCTACTCCTAGAAT
Organism: Dendrobium catenatum; assembly: GCF_001605985.2. Lineage (NCBI taxonomy): Eukaryota > Viridiplantae > Streptophyta > Magnoliopsida > Asparagales > Orchidaceae > Dendrobium > Dendrobium catenatum. The sequence continues at coordinate 10,788,983 of NW_021318693.1, forward strand.
TTGTCGAGCTTCAGTGGAAAATCGCTGAAAATACTCCTTTAATGATTCTCCTTCATTATGACGGATCCCGGAGAGATGGGAAGAGTCTTTAGCTATTTTTTGATTGGCTACGAACTGTTCGACGAAAGCATTAGCCAGTTTGACAAATGAGGGGATCGTCCCGAACGGAAGCGAATAGAACCACGTTCGAGCCTGTCGTTTAAGGGTGGCAGGAAAGACCTGACAGAGGAGTGCGTCCGAGGCTCGCTGAATATACATGATGGTTTTATAGTGGTCGATATGCTCATACGGGTCGGACGTTCTGTCGTAAGACTCGATGCTGGGTACTTTGAATTCAACCGGAATGGGATGCTGAATAAGGGCTTCAGTTATAGGTGATGACTCCTAGAAGTCCCTTTGTCGGAGAGTTTGCCTCACATCCCCTTGGGGGAACTCTTCTCGTACCAACCTTCGTAGTTCATGACACAGGGCATTGTGAGGGAGTTCAATAATGTGTGGTTGGGCTAAGTCTTCTATGAGATTTGGGAGAGCGCGAGGCTGCCGAGTCAAGGGCGAAGGATGTGTAGAACTTACTGTATCAGCAAGTTCATTATCCTGCCGTGACGGTGGATGTCTTCTTGGTGCAGGAAGATGAATATCTGTTTGGGGATGTTCGAATTGAACATCTTCAACCCGTGGTGGATCTTGAGGGAGAAGAACTTCCTCTCGTTGTGCCAGTGTTGGTTTCTAATTTTCTCGCAGGAGTTGAAGGATCTCATTCTGAGATTCTTCCATCTTTCAGATTCTCTCTTCTAAAGAAGGTTCCAAGGTTCCTTCTCTGGCAATATTCTGCCCCCCAAGATGAAAAGAGACAGACATCAGGCGTCTATGATTAATAGTCTGATTTCTGTACTAGCGGGAGTTGGAGCGAGAAGCTCCAACGATACGACTGCTACGCATGTTGACCATCGTAGCAATACTTGAAGTAGTGGGATAGTGTTTCCCACAGACGGTGCCAAACTGTTACGGGCTAGAATATACGCGGCGGTAAAGCTAGAAAATTTTCGTCTGAGTGTTGTACGAATATCTAGCACACACAAATAGGAGATAAAAGAATACTAGGATTTTTACGTGGAAAACTCGAAAAAGGGAAAAAACCACGGGGTCACGCCCAGTTGAAAAGTTTCACTAGTGTAGTTTGAGGTATAAGAGGCTGATTCATCCCACAAGTTAGGACGATCAGATTACAATGAGTTTCTTTTGAATTGAAATTCAGTTACAAAGTTATGCAGAGTTCCGGTGCCACATGAATATCCGGCAGAATTTCGACGTTATTCAGGCGGCGGAAAGAACTCCAGCGGTGGTCGAGGAGAAGTTGATTCTCCTTCCCTTTCTCTTCTTCTTCTCTTCTTCTTGCTTGGGTCCCCCCTCATGAGAAATGAGGGGTCTATTTATAGATTTTCTGGTGTGGCATAGCTCATAAATAGATGTGAGATCAAGGACAAATAGGTAGTGGTCGAATGGACGGTTGATATTGAATCCCTTGATTGTGCACAATTCGTTAGACATTTAATGGTCTTAACGATGTCGGAATTTGGTGATCTTGGGCTCGTTGGATTTGTCTTGTCGAGCCCTTCGATTCGACTATAAGCTTGTTAAAATCAGAGATCGTTTGGTAACTCAAATTGCATTATGAGCTTTCTAACAGCACTTCGGGTGCTTGATTTGGGCTCATTTGGGCTTGGATCGAGTTGAATTTGGTGTCGTTGGGTTTGTATTTCCGAGACGCTCAGTTTGACTATAAGCTCGCTTAAATCGGAGTTCGGGAGCTCCCAAATTTAATTTTTGAAGTTTCTGGCTCGATTTTGCCTCGAGATTCGTGCTTGATCAAAACAATTTTTTGGAGAATATATCAGTTCTAATTCAAGACACTATACCTAGTATTGCTTTTTTTTTTTTTTTTTTTGGAATATATCAAGCATGAAGGAATTGGTAGCCCCTTTTATTCTAAACAAAGCACTGAAACCTACCTACAAAACAATTGGATCTAACATTTGTGATTGTGGTCTTTTCAAATTTATTGTAGTTATCTCCCATAAGCCTTTCCTAACCTAACATGTGAATCTAGGTTTTCCTAACAATTGAAAAGGGTAGGCCTGCATGACTATCGGCCATAAAGAGTGCCCGACGACCATTAAAACAAAGAAGCCTAAGGAGATGGGGGAACCGGTCGGCCGCCAACTTGCAAATCAACGTTTAATTCGCGTCAGTTCTCCAGCTAATCTTCACATGTTCATGGACCACATGCATGTTCATAAATAAAAATATTATTTAATAGCTTTGTTTCCTATTTTATATTCACATCCTATTGTTTATAGAATTAGAGTAGAGGTGTAAACTAGCGGAGCCGAATTCGAGTCAACACTGACTAGAACTTGAGCTTTGTTAATTAATCAAGTTCGAAGTTGAGCCCGAGCTCGAGCTTAATTCTACGAGTTCGAGTCGGCTGAGAAGCGATTCATTTATTATGAAAAAAGGAAAATGATTATGAACGAAATAATTAGGAATGTAAGTGAGTCAAGTGGACTCGTGAACTGGCCGGGCTCGGCATGATAAATGGCCCATGAGCCGAGCTCAATGAGTTAATGAATCAAGCTTGAGCTAGTCCTAACTCGACTCGTTAGCTTATGAACTGTTTTTTTAAAAAAAAATATTAATATAAAATGCACTTAAAATATATTAACATTTAGGATTTTAAGTACAAAGTTGTAAAAAATATTTGAAAAAAAAAAAACACCTCTCTCTCTTATATTAAAGAATTACGTAATAATTTTCTTTTAATTTATCATTTTAATATAAAAATTGTTTGATTCATAATCATTTTCTCTTTTTCATAATACAAAGCTTAGGGGTGAAACCAGCCTTAATTTTTAGAGTAAAGCTGCTCCTGCAAAAGCCTGCTCAAACTCTTAGAATAAAGCTCAAGTTCGTGCTCGAACTTGATTAATTAATCAAACTCAAGTTCAAGTCACGGGTGACTTGAGCTTGAATAGACTCATTTACACCCCTAATTATTATATTAAAATGATTAAAACAAAGAAATTAATTTTTTTTAATAATTTGGCACTTAAGCTCTTCATTGCTAATACAATTTAAGTATATTTTATATTAAAATTTTTATGTGGGTGGACGCACATTCTAATGAGTTGAGTCAGGGCTAGCTCAAATTTAACTTATTAGCTCATTGAGCTCAGCTCACGAATGATTTATTGAGCCAAGCTCAAGTTAATTTAACCCACTTACACCATGGATGATAATTCAAAGAGCAGAGACATTGAGTAAAGCAATTTTTTTTCTGTTACTATTTATTTATTTATTAATGGATAGGAGGATTAATTCTTGTTTAGCATTCGGTAAAATCTATTATACCCCCTTGGCTTCATTAAAATTTGTTTTAAAATATTGTTTTATTTTCTGTTAGTGCTACAAAATATAATCATTTAGAATTCACACTTTTTTTGGCATTTTATATGATTGAATCATAGATAATTATAAAGTAATGAAAAAATATATAAATGCAATGCAGTACTTTATGTCCTATATTTTATATGAATTTACATTATAATTTACTAAGATAACAAAAGCCAATTTTGAAAAAAAAAACCAATTAAAGAAAAAAAATTTGTTTGGTGGTGATTAAGATCAACTAAGACTTTGTTTGAGACAAATGTTTGTTTACCCCTTTGAACTGACCAAAATCAATCTTTCTCTATTTGATCCTGCTAGATTCAAGGGGCTTAGAGTTCAAATGCAATCGAAATTATATGACATTATAGAATTATATTATATACGGAGGCAATTGCAAAACCCTGCTGACTTGAGGGGGGCAATTGCCACTCTAAAATAATTATTTTGCCTAATCGACCCGCTCCCTCTTGCCCGCTCGCAGGGTTATCCCGCACAGTCGCTCATGACTAGAAGGCAGAAGGTCCAATTTTAGCTGCGCCACTTTCCCGTTTCTCTTCTTTTGTGAGTGCACAACTGATAGACTACATTCGGCCTTTGACCTTCGTTGTTGACAGCTTCGTCGGCGTCACCAGTCCAATTCATATTTTGTATCCGTTGCAACCTGCAAGTTTCTGCCATTTCAGTTTTTTTTCCCCTTCTTTTTAACGATAATATGAGCTATCTTCCTCATACACTTATTATTCGTCCAATTGTCCCCCTTTTTTTTTACCATCTGGAATGCAGTCTTTTGGGTTCTCAGTACTACATAATGTGCAATATAATAGTTAATTCTTACTATATGGTATTATTTCATGGATTCCACTGCCATCTGACGATTCTTCTTAATATTTTACTCTTCTTCATGCTCGTTTCATGTCTCTTTTGTCTCCTTTTGGGAATGCCTTTTTTCTGCTATGTTTTAGTTGGAGGAATTATTATTCCCTTTTTTTTTCCATTGACAATAACTTGTTTCTTTTTGGAATGGTAGGTGGCTGCCCAAGTCTATCTTGTTTTGATATTTATTACCTACAAGTTTAATTTTGTTTGTTCTTGTATTAGTAATTTTCCTGCTATTTTGGAGTATTTGGAGAGCTCCATGTGTATGCCTCTTGGTGGAAGATGATAGAAATAAAAAGATTATAGGGTTATGTTGATTATTGTTGTAATTTGTGTTCGATTTTTGTTACGCCAAGGTTTATCATTCAACGGGCATGATAAATCATCTGGATCAGAGAATCAAGGAAATTCAATGGAGCTATTCCATTTCCTTGGTAATCATAATGATGAAATTAAGAAAGTTTCATTTGCATAATTTGAAGTTAACTTCAACAAAGGCCCAGAAAGAAATTTATTGAGTTGCAGATGCACGAACCTTGATTTTAATCATACAAGATATTGGTGACTCCTACTATGCCATTATAGTTGATGAATATCATGATGTTTCTACAAAGGAACAACTAGCTATTGCAATGTGATATGTGAATAATTTAGAACAAGTTATTAAAAGGTTAATAGACAATAAATATGTCACATCAGCTAATATAGTTACCTTAAAAGTATTCATTGAAGGTATACTCATGAAACACTCATTGAGCATACAAAGGATCTGAGGTCAAGGATATGACGGAGCATCTAATATGTGTTGTGAGTTTCTTGGTTTTAAGACCTTAGTACTAATTCTATATTTATTACTTTGCTCATCATCTTCGATTGCTAAAAACCATTGCATGCAAAGTTGTGGCTAAAAATCATTAGCATGAAAAGCATCTTTTTGAGATCATTTCATGATATCAATATCATTAAGTTTTATGTAAGAGGAGTGATGCTCTTAGAGTCATTCAACATGATAAAATAATTTTTTATTTATCTTGTTGCGGGCTAGAAAATACGCGGCGATAGAGGTTT
>NW_021318693.1:10794473-10807939 GCF_001605985.2 Dendrobium catenatum
TCGTGCCTGATCAAGCTAATTTTGTGATGACGTATCATATCTAAAGGGGAGTTGATCAGTAATCGAGGTTTGAACCAAGAGATAAGCATACAATGAGCTGGTGACACCCATTTGGAGTTTGTATTTTCATAAATTAATTAACTTATAGAAAATGTATGCTTTAGTAATTAAAGCGCTTGAAATTATCAAAGAAGATGGGGTACATTATTAAAAAGTTATTAAATCTTATGTTCTGATAGATGCCATAGAATATTTTGAGTTTAAACTTGTTATACACTTAATGATTGATATTTAGCTATCACAAATGAATTATTATAAGCTATGCAGAGAAAAGATCAGGATATAGTGAATGCAATGAAGTTAGTGCAAATCTCCAAACAATAATTATAGATGATGAGGTATAATGGATGAGATTCCTTATTTGAAGAAGTAACATGTTTTATTTTTTATTTTTTTTGAAATTATTGTTCCTATTATGAGCTCTACATTAAAAGCTCTCTAAAGATCAACACGCAGAAATGATGACATAACAAATTTATATCATTATCATGTGGAATTCTTTTACATTATTATAGATAAGTAACTTCAAGAGCTGAATAATAGATTCTCCGAAGTTAGTATTGAATTGCTTCTTTGTATATCATGTCTAAATTCAAATAACGCATTCTCTTCTTATAATAAGGAGAAATTAATTCAGCTTGCAAAATTATATTCAGTAAATTTTTTATAGTTGAACTTGTGTATCTAGAGCATCAACTACCCATATACATCCTTGATATGCTTACAAGCAAGGAGTTCTCATCTATGGATAATATTGTTGATCCTATAAAATAAATTTTTAAGGTTAAAAATGATACCATGTATCCCTTAGTTCCTAGCATATTATTTTAGCATTAACCTTGCCTGTTGTCACCGCTATAGTGGAGAGAGAATTTTACGTACAAAAATGGATAATGATTAGCTCAATGATTATTTAGTACCATATATTAAAAAAGAAGTATTTGATTTGATACAAAATGAAATTGTAATGCAATGTGAGACATATATGTGTGAGAGCAAAACAAATGCATTCTTGCGATTCTTCGTTAACTTCAAAGTATGCATTGATGGTTTCATTACTGGATGTAGATATTTAATTGGGGTTGACGCGTGCCACCTCAAATAGAAATATCTTGGCGTACTACTATCCGCAAATTGCTTGGAATGAAACCATTTTTGGTAGTTTAATATTGTGAATGAAACCATTTTTGCACGTTTCATAAATGACTAACTACTATTCATAAAAGATACAAAGCCATTGACAAAATATTTATATTGCTATTAATAAAATTTACATAGACTCAAACAGAACACATGTCGACTACTACATTGACTGAAAGTTACATTGATTGACTCAAACTTACATTGACTCAAAGTTACATTTACTCACACATATTGCTATGATCAACATTAAAATAAGCAGTACAACCAACAAGATTTTTATTTGTAACAGCTCGGCTTTAACATGAGTTAAGCTTGTTTCGACAACATTTGAACTTCTTCGATAATTCATATCGTGCTCCGATTCATTAAGTTCATCACACCACCGAAAAAAATGACAGTCCTCTTCTGATCTATTCCGGGAACATCTGTAGAATTTTTTTTCACAACTACGCGATTTGTATGATGTATATATTGTACATTGCAAATTGCAATGACAATATACTTGAATATTCGGGTTTCCAATTGGTGTTGTCGAAGAACTTGAACTTATTATATAAAAAAGCTAAACCTGTAAGATAAACAAAGAAAGGCAGCTAATTAGCTATACAAGATTTCAACTGCTAATAAATACTCAAAAATATTTCAGATTAAAACTAAATTTCCTGCCTTCGCATTCAATCAAACAACCTATAAGTTAAATTTGTTGCCTTGGCATTCACTAAATTTCCAAACACATCAAGCATATAACTAAATTTCCAAACACATAAAGCCTATAACTAAATTTGTTGCTGCCTTGGCATTCTCTAAATTTCTAAACACATCAAGCATTCCATATTATAAGTAAAATAGATGCCTTGGCATTCAATCAAATAGGTCACACCCAACTGTTAATTTTTAAACGCAAAACAGTAAACAGAGGACCTTGCCAAAAAATAAAGGATGCAGGGTAGACAATGCATACTGTGCCGAGCTAGATCAATGAAAAAAAAAAAGCTAGAACAATGCTCGCCAAGCTCATCCGGCCAAACAATGAAAATGATACAAAAAATGAAAATGAAGACAAGCTCATCCGACCAAAATAAAAAAATAAAAAACCCTAAATCCCGGTCAAGGATTTGGACGGGGAAGACGATGCATAAACTTGCCGAAACAGAGAAATGAGAACCTTGCGGAAAAAAAAAATTGATGAGAAATAGAGGATGCAGGGTAAACAATGCAATCCTTGCCGAGCTAGATCAATGAAAAAAAAAACTAGAACCCTAAATCCCAGACAAAGCTTTAGATGGGTAAGACGATGCATACCTTGCCGAGCTCCTGCGAAGTGATCGAACAGTACAAAATCAATGGTGAAGGCGACGGCTTCAGATGCGAAAGACAATGCTCGCGCGAACGAAATCGATGGAGAATGCTACAGCTTAAGAGGGGGAAGAATCTGCTTGCCCGAAATGAAGACCAGACGTGGATTTCTAACGGTGCAAGACGGAGTATTATAACCGATGAAAATAAGAAATTTGAGTGGTATATTAGTAAATATAATACTTTGAGTGTTAAATATGTATTTTGAAATGTTTTAAGCGTTATGTACGTAAAAATTCCAAGAATATAATATTTGCCGTTAACATCCCAATTAAAATGGCTATATGCTTCCCATGAGATGGTATAAATACTATCAACATTATTATGTCTCCCTTCTTATGGTGAAATATGGAAGCATTTTGAACACATTTAACAAGATCTTATATCTCAGTCACAAAATATTAGATTAAGACTCTGGATGGGCCAGCTTTAAGTTATTATTTTTTCATTACTTTCAAAAAAAAAATTGTACTAAAAAGTTACAGTCAAAAGCAGTAAAAAACTATTCCAATTAAAGCCTTGAGGGTATTCTAAAAGGTAAGTTTCTAGTAATTTTTTTAAAACAATGAAAAAGTAGTGGCAAAATAGAAATTGTGGTTGTAGTCTAAAAAATAAGCAGTAAAAAAGCTATCTCTAACGAAGCCTAATGCTTCCTTTGAGATAATTTTTTTATTATTTTCTTGAGCAAATTTTTAAGTACAAAAATTTTTAGAATTGAATTTTAAAAACTAATAAAAAAGCTATCCCAAAGGAAACAACTTTTTGCTACTGTAATTTCTCTATTTCTACAAAAAAAAAATGTACAAAAAATGCTTTATACACATTAAGAAAGTCATCTTAAATGAAGCCTAAATATGGAAAAATTATTCTATGCGGACACCGAATACTATCCAGAGACCAATAAAAATGCACCAAGTCACCATTTTACTGTACCGCGGCTCAGTACCAAAACTCTGTATCATGGCATCCGGACATAGAGCTGCGTCCAGCATCCGCAGAGAATAATTTCTCCTAAATATGTTTTAAAATAATATCACACAATAAGTCTATATTCATATTAGTTTATCATTATTACTCCTATAATTTACTAGTAGAGATGTCTTTGTATAGATGTCATAATCAAATTCCTTAAATTGTTTAACGACAATTATTTCTAGACCTCACAATCCAAAGAGAACCAGAAATATTTATTTTCACCCTATGATATTTACTATTAAAAATAATGTCAGTAATGTATTGATGAAAATTTTGTTGATATTTATTGATAGAATTCCCGTCCATATTATTACTGATAGAATTTTCATCTTAACATTATTTGTTGGAATTTTCAACGAATCATTGAAGGTACATTTTCAATGAAGGTTTTATTGATAATCGTCAAATGTAAATTTTTTTTAATAAATATTAATAATGTTGATGCAGTTTACAATAAATGTTAAAACAATCAATCAATCAAAATATATATTATAAAAACTTTAAAGAAAATCTGAGATTTAAAATTGTAAAAATATAAGCCAAGATGATAGCTTTCTTGCAACTTTTTAAAGCAATTTTTTTAATAAAAATTTTATTAAAGCTGTTAAAAAATAGTGGCCAAAAGCTATCTCAAACAAGACATCAATCAAATTTTGATCATGATATATTTCAAATTCATTTTTTTTAATTTGAGATATGTGAAATACAGAGAATTTATTAAACCTTCCATGTGAAATTTCTCTAGATTTAATACACGACTGCATGGAGCTGAAATTTAAATTTTCTGGAAAGACAATATCTACTTTGATTTTAGAGATTGTGTATGAAGATGATATGGAAGACACCTATTGGAAATGGACTAGAAAACTGAAGCTGAATTCTCGGGTGAAGTTCTTTTTATGACCTTTATACAACAATGCTATTCCATCTATTGATTTCCTAATGCATAGAAGATTGTTGGACATTAATTTATGCCAATAGGATGTGATGACATTGAAAATGCGGACCATATAGCAGCTCGTTGTTCAAAATTAATCCAAGTGATAAATTGTTTTAATGTATTGAGGTTTCAAGTTCCTGTTTTAATCTCTTTTCGAGATTGCTTTTTGGCATTGGAAAGGTTAGTGGATACTAGTCCTTTTATTCCTAAGTTGTATTGTACATTGCTATATTTTTCATGGAATAGTATAAATAAAGTGAAGCATGGAGGTAGGGAAGATAGTGCTGTGTTTATTGCTTCAAATTACCATTCGCACTATTTTGTAATTATTGGCACCTTCCTCCTCCCCCTGAGTGGATCAAGATTAACAATGATGCTTCTTTATTGAGATGTAATCAAGCAGGTGTTGGTGGAGTGGTTAGAGACAATAAAGGAAGATTCTTATTGGCTTTTGGTTTTGGTTGTATGCATTAGGATATTGCATAAGTTGAATTATTAGCAACTAAATCAATAAAGAAGGTGGTACAAACATTGATGTCTTAAAAGTCAATATAGGTTGTTAGACCTAACATAATAATCCCAATGCTAACTAAGAGGGGGGTTAATTGGTAATTTAAAAACCTCTTGAATAGAAAACCATTTTATAAGTACTTTGCACAATTTAAAAGTTTTAATAAACTAAAAAACTTTTCAACCACAACAAAATTTAAATGTGCAAAAAAATAAAAATATGAAAAAATAAGAATACAGAATTTTATAGTAGTTCGGTCCAACTAGACCTATGTCCACTCCATAAAGACTCCCTCTTCAGGTATTGCACTATTACCAAAGTGACTCTCCTTTTGCTCCCACAACAAGGCGGAGAAGCCTTTACAATTACTATCTCTTCCACCAATCACTAGAGAGGTGGAGTACCGTCATCCTTTCACATCCTCTAAGTGCCAGCAGAGTATCTTCATCCTTTCACCCTCTCAAAGTGTTGGCAGAGAACCATCATCCTTTCACACCCTCCTGGTGTCAGTAGAGAATTGACATCCTTTCACACTTTCTAAGTGTTGGCAGAGATTAAAATCTTCTTCAAAGATCTTCCCTCGAGTGTCTTCAAAGAAGTAAGGAATAGATTTTCCATAAATACAAAGAGATTCTCATGTTTGAGTAAACTTGTGAATCCTTCACACTCTCAACTTGCAAGAAGTCTCTCTCAAACACTTTCCTAAATCACTCTCACACTTTGCTCTTTAAGGAAACCAAAGAAAGATTTCGTCCATAGTCAGTTTATAGGACTTTTTATATGAAAGATATGAAAAACTGTCCATAAAACTGAAATTTTTCAATTTGATCGCACGATTGTACAGTACGATCGATGATCGTATATACGAACAGTTCAAAAATTACTATACGATCCAGTATGAACCAATTTCATACTCTAATTGACCTAGGTATGAACTGACATCATCTAGTATGATTAGCTCAAAATTGAACAAATTCATCTGAAACAATTCAGAATGAAATGATTTCATACTATGAATAACATACTGTACGAATTAAATATCGTACAGTATGAACTATTTTGATCAAACCATGTTTTGTTTGGTACAAAAATGGCATCAACCATTTTGTACTCTGGAAGTCATATATATGATCCTATGATTGTACAGTATGAACAGTTCAAAAAATTTACCTGTTCATCGGGACAAAAAGATAAGCATTCATTTCGTACTTTAGACGTTATTTGTATGAACCTATGATCATACAGTACAAACATTTCAAAAAAAAAAGGAGTTTGTTGGGACAAACTTATATATATCTATTCCATACTCCTGGAGGCGTATATATGAAGCTAACTTCGTACAGTACAAATATGACTTAAAAAAATTTCCTATATGATACGATTAACTGCTTTCTAGAGGAGTGATCTAGTCAAATCATCTCGTACAATCAAAAAATGTACAGTATGATTAATTTTAAAAATTTACAAATTTTTATACTCTACCAATGTGTGTGTGCATGATTAATCAATTACAATCACACTCTCTAAGACTCAAAAAAAAAGTATAAAAAATACACTCCAAAAATAGTAAATCCTAATCTAATTTGACTTAAAGTCTTCAACTAGCTAGAGTATGATTTTCTTGAAATGTTAGTATGTACAAACAATAAAAGCAATATATCCAATATTTGTTAGGAGAAGCAGTAGTCAATACAATAAAATTTTGGAATAATCAGAAACACACATGATAAGAAAATAAGGTTATGAAAACTAAGTTGTAATAATCTTCCCATTTTTTATGATGATAAAATAATTATTGTTTGAGTTAATATTCAAATAAATTTTTCTTCTTAGCTCCCCCTAAATGAATGACCAACTAAATAATAAGGGATTCCCATAAAAATAAAAAAATAACAAATCTAAAAATAAAAAGACAACAAATCAAAAATAACTCGAACAAAAAACATGAAAATAAACAAACATTCAAACATTCAAAAAACATACATATATAAAAACATACGCATACACGCACACACATTTACTCACATACATGCACGTACATTCACACATATTTACTATACACCAAATAATATTTTGACTCTTCCTTTTGATAACAACAAAGAGGAAAGTACATCTTAAAATGAAAGATTTCTATGGATAAACTAAAAGTGTTGAAGGAGAAAAGGATTTTAAATTAATTGCAAATATAATCTTAATTTCATAATACTTAAAAAAAATTCGAAAGAATAAATCAAAGAATAACTAAGATAAGAAAAGTCAAACAGGTTCAATGTTCATTCAAGACAAATTAAATAAAAATAATTATTGCAAAAATGACAAAATAAAAATTAGTTAACTTCAAATTTAATAATATATATGATTGTTAATTAGAGATTGAATGATGAAGGAAAGAATATAATAAAAAAATTTAATTGGTGATATTGTGCATATTTTCAAATATTTATGGCACACTTTATGCATCTTTCTTAATTGGGCTAATTTTGTGCCTCTTTTCACTTTGGGAACTCTTGCGCAATTTTTTTTAATTGTGCACACTTTATGCATTTTCCCTTTTTTTAATTCTTTGGGTCTTTCCAATATCAATAATCTAAAATACAAACTTTTAATAACAAAAATAAAAAATAATAAGACATCAATCTTGCAACAATTATATTTTAGATATGTTTTTCAAAAAGAATATGAAATTGATCTCCTTATCTAAATCTAGTTATAATTTTAATTTAAATTTTTAAAAAATTAATTTTATAAGAAAATTAATTTGTAGAGCAAAGTAATTTATAATCCATTTCAATGATCAATTTCAAAAGGTTTTACGCATTAAATATACAAATATTTCAAGAAATAAAATATATCAACAAAAATATAACACATCAAATTGATATGAGAATCGCATATAAGCATATTCTTAAAACATATCATCTCATCATAATATTTCACATCATAGCATCACTACAATATCATCACAACACAAAAAAATACTAAACTCACAAAGCAACATTACAACATCAAATACAAACACTCATAAGCAAGAACAACAATGAAGTACAACTAGAACTCTGAGGGACATTGATCTGGAGGAGGTGGTGGATTGAACATTGAGAAAATAACAACTAATCATAGCTATATTTGTGAGACCTCGTTCCCTTACTGTTCCTCTCTGATTTGGATTTTTCCTCTCAGGATCGTCCAGGACGATTGGAAATCGTCCAGGCCGATCGGCACTGTAGAAAATATCGGCCTGCAGATAGTTCTGGGAACCGTCCAGGTAATTGATTGACATTCTTTCCAAGTTAGATCTTGGGGCATCACAATATTCATCTTCACTGAGTCAAACTATCCACGAACCCATCCCATATCTTCATTATAGCGAGCATCCTGCGGGTTAAGGTGAGTATTAATTAGATAAAAATGTTGATCAAAATGAGTTTTAAATTGATCAAATTGTTGGACCATTTCCTGAAAGTAGTTTTGGTTGGGTCTAAGTGCAGGTGCTGGGGCAGGAGCTCCCCTTCATCCTCAGAATCATCACTCTCTAAATTCTGATCTCTCTCAAAAAAGTGCCCTAAAAGAGGCATCAGTGAAGTAGATAGGAAGTTTTATGGGAGTATCAGGATGGACCAGGTTGTACTTCTTCCCTAAAATGTAGGCAACTAAATGTCCTAAAGCCATGTTCTTCTTCATCTTATGATGTGGAAGCCCAATTTCAAAAAGATTATAAATATAGTCCATAATGAGTTGGGCTTCATCAAAGGATTTTTCAGTCATAATTAGATAGGTGACTGGGACAAGAGTGGAGTCATATTTATTTGAACACCAGCTTTCATGGATAATAGAAGTTCTCAAAACATGCTGAATGACTAGAGCATTTTGATGTAAAGTGTAAACCCTAGACAAATGACATACTTGGGATACACCTCTAAGAGTTTTACTGATTTCTGTCCAATCAAAATTGGCCCTAAAAGTCAAAGTGTGGGCTCGAATGCCTTGGGTTCTTAAACGAAGAAAGTTGCCTAAGTCTTCCATGGTAATTTCTACTCTCTATTTCTGAACATAAGAACTAATAGTAGAGTAACTACAAGAAAATCACCTATTACCGGCAAAATTTTCTGGTGGCTTTCCAGCGATCAATTTTCCGGCGGCTTTATGGCAGTTTTCCAATGGATTTTTGGAGGTCAATTTTCCGGCGGAGTTTTCGGTGGCTTTTCTAGATCTCCAGCGGCTTTTAAATAATTTAAATAAAATGTTAAAAAAATTATTTATTTGAATAATTTAACAAAATTTAAGTTAACTTTTTCCTTAATTAAAGGTTTCAATTTAAAATTGTTATTTAAATTTTAATTTATTTTAAAATTTTATTTTCATTTTAATAGTATTTTAATAAATTATGTAGTTAATAATTTATTTTAATTAAATTTTAATGATAATACTTTAATTTAATTAATTTCTATTTATTATTAATTTTAATGATAATACTTTAGTTGAAGTAATTATTAATTTTAATTTTTGCATTTATTATCAATTTTAATTTAATATAATTCGAGTTTTTACAATGATTTTTAATTTTGTGATGCAATATAGTTTAAATATAAAATATGAAGTAATAAAGCATAATTTGCATTGCAGCAAAATAGTTAAGTGTTTAATATGAATATGAATTGAGCAGAGTTCTAATCCCACCTAATGCGCACGGGCAGGTGGGCAGACCAGCGGGCAGTGGGCGTCGGGCAGGCGGAGCAGGTCGTCCGGGCAGTCGGTCAGCGCCGGAATGCAGCGAGCAGTGCAGGATTATGTTCAGGCAGGTGGGCAGCGCGCCTGGGCAGCTTGGCTGGTAGAGTGCGGGCAGCTCGGCGGGTAGAGTGTGGGTAGCTTTCTTAGCAGTCAGCGGCGGCCAAAGGCTGTCCAGGCGGGCAATGATTTTTTTTTTTTTTGAATTTTTTTAATTGTTTGGCGGCCAAAAACCGCCGGAAAAGGCCGCTGGAAAAATTTTCAGGCACTTTTTTTACCTGTGGAAAATTTATCTCCGGTAAAGTCCAAAAGTGCAATAAAATTATCACTTTTCGCTGGAAAAAGCTGCCAGTAATTGGTGATTTTGCTGTAGTGAGTGATCCTCATTAAATCTCATGTTGGCTAAGAAGTATTCGAAGGTTTCTTTATGGTAGGCATAAATGAGGGTAAGAATGAAAATAAACTAAGTCGATGCAAACAGGGGCATAATAGAAAAATGAAGATCACCCTGAATAAGAAGTCTAGAGGGGGTGATCTTAGCAGCAGAGTACCTACAAAAGGCATCCCCACCACTTCAAGATGAGGAACCCCTAGAAACACGGGGTCACTTTCTTGAATTAGTCATTCTTAAGACAAGGGCTCTAGAAGGATTTGAAATTAAAAGAAAGTGAATGAAAAATGATTTCAAATACCATTCTATTAAAAGGAAAATGACCTATCATAAAATACAAAATTAAAATTGTACGTACAATTTTAAAATTATACAGGAAGAAATTATTTTGGTATGTACAAATAAAAATGACCAAAAATGAAACAACTTTTCATAAATGCCATTTATAAGGCATCTTTTTGTATAAGCATTTTGACCGCATGATCGTACAGATGAACAGGTGTTCGTCTGGGATGATCATAATATTAAAGATTATTTTAAAGATGGTTATGTTATTCCCCCATCGAAACAGACAATCGAATCATATAGACAAAATGTAATTTCATATGTACGGTTAGTAATAACTAACTAACCCCAACTAGTTAACCGTCCCCACGCGTACAGAAAAATTTGTACAAATTGTAAAGTACTATAACATCATCATACAGTACGAACCCTATGAGAAAATTAAGTTTTGCATGCTCAACTCAGAAACCTACCATGCACATGCTACAAAATTCATACATGATGAAAAAATTTCGTACAATACGATTAAAACACTTAAAAAATAAGACATGAAAATCAGAAAAACTTCTCAAAACCAATCATTTTATTTTTATTTTTTTTAATTTTTTAACAAGTGACATGCTTCTTAATAAAAACAAAAATGAAGATGAAAAATACACAACAAAATACACAAAAACAAACAAACAGAACAATTAAACAAAGACAAACTAAATAGACACATATATACAACACATTAAGTTTGTAGAATTTTTAATTTAAGCGTTAAGATCAATCACAACTAATCTGATTTTTAAGGTGATAAAAGTGACAAAAGGCTTGTTGTTTTATAAAAATATCTACAAGTTGATTTTTCATAGAAATGTTATTTAATTCAATCTCTCCCTTAGCTACATGATCTTTAATGAAGTGATGTCTTATACTTATATGCTTAGTTCTAGAATGTTAAAAAGGATTCTTTGAAATACAAATGATACTAGTGTTGACCTCGATTTTACCCAGAATTGGGCTTGGATAGTTGACTTGGTCAAATTGACTAAGCCAGACCCCAAGACCCTCTCCAATGGGTTCAGTGGGTTGACCTGAGTCTGCTGAGCCCAAACCTAGGCTTTGAGTCAACCTGGTTGACCAGGTCGATCAGGGTGGACCCAAATTGACCCAAACACCTCCTATTGAGCCAAAATTAATTTCAGAACTCTTCGAGCTCATTTCTCTCCTCCACTAGACTCAGTGGGTTAGACCCATCCTACTGGACCTAGTCTTGGGCCTTGGGTCAACCTAGTTGACTAAGTCAACCAAGGTTGACCACCTAGCCCATTAAGAGCTCAAATCAATTTTAAATCATTTTAAACCCTTTCTTGAGCTCGAGCCTCCTCCCCATGGACCTAATTGACTGGTTTGACCAAGTCAAACATTGACTTGGTCAAAT
The DNA here is from genome assembly GCF_001605985.2 of Dendrobium catenatum. Taxonomy (NCBI): domain Eukaryota; kingdom Viridiplantae; phylum Streptophyta; class Magnoliopsida; order Asparagales; family Orchidaceae; genus Dendrobium; species Dendrobium catenatum. The sequence continues at coordinate 10,806,286 of NW_021318693.1, forward strand.
CAGGTCATAAATAGGTCTAAATAACCTATTTTATTGCAATTAAGACCTAATTAATGGGAATTGAAGCCTCCCCTTGATTTCAAATTGAAACCACGGCCTAAATCGACCTATTTCCCTCCTAATTAACCCCTGATTTAATCTTGGCTGTTTACTTTAGGTCTAGGGCGTTTAAATAGGAGAAATCAAGTCCAATTAGGGATCTTTTTACAATTGCTCTTGCTCCAGACCTCCGGAGGCCTTGAGGTTTTCTGTGAGAGCTCCCACATACTTCCTCCACTTTCTCGAACCAAATCCCGACATCCAGACCCCGCCGGCGGCGATCCTCCGGTGAACCCGAGACGTTTCGAGTTCCAAGGCGAATCCCGGCCGATCGAGCGAGCTTTGGATCTCAACGTCAACTAGGAACTTGCTCTTGAGGATCCCCCGAGTCCAACGAGAATAAGAACTCCCGAATTCACCGTGTGGATTGAGGAATATTGCAAACCCTAGTTAGAAACACTTATGGTTCATTAGTACCATGATTAGCGCATTTTAATTCAAATAAATTATCCCCCACGAATGCTCTTCATACCTGGAATCTACAATCAAAATTTCGTGAGGTTTCGTTGAGCAAATCGAGAGAACGAGGTGATTATCCGTTTCGGTCTTCGGATTCGCCCTAGGTCTGGATCCACGGGATCTGGACCGTTGATCCCGTGATCAACGGTAAGAACCGCGTCGTTCCGCGGTTCCGTCCTACCGCAGGAGTTGATCCCGCGGTTCCGCGTGCGGTCCGGCAAAATCTAGGCCGTTGATTTCATACCGCGCAGATCCGACGGCTGTGAGCCCCGCTGACGTGGCAAGTGGCTTGACTAACGCCTTTAATCATCAGCCGATGATTGCGGCGACAGCGCAATCATCGGCAATGATTGCCGCAACCGCGCGGACGAACCTGAGGCCGCCACGTGTCCCCGTGACCGCCGCCGCCGCCTTTTTTAATTAAAAATTTATTTTTAAATATATTTTTAACCAGAAAACTTCAAAAAATCGTAGAAAATTCATTTTTCGTCCGATTTTGACGCACAATACCTCGTTTTGCTCGTATTTTCATTCTCTACATTACGAAAAAAATTTTATAAAAATAATGTATATATATTTAATTATTATTAAAACAGTGAAATAGCCTTATTTTTATTTTATTTAAATTATTATTTTTGTATAATTATTATTATATTGTTATTTAATAGTTATTTATATTAATTACTATTAGTTTAAGTTACTATATTGCTGTGTAGGTTTTATTTTATAATTATTACTATTATTAACTATTTTTGAGATTATTTTTAATTATATTTTACTGTTTTCTATAATTGTTTATTTGTAACAATTAATTTATTGTGTTTAAACTTCAAAAATTCATATCTTCTCCATTTCAATTCGGATTTTTGCGCACAACACCTTGATTTGGGTGTATTTTTAATTCTGTATAGTTTAAGATCATTTCTGGATAAAAAGTACATTCACATTTTCTGTTATTTTATAAACAGTAAAAATCTATACTTTTATTACTATTTAATCCATTATTTTAATATAAATTTTATTATATTACAATAAATTTTATTATATTACTATTTAGTGATAGTTATCTACCATAATTAATACTGTTTTAAATTAG
>NW_021318693.1:10810432-10893449 GCF_001605985.2 Dendrobium catenatum
TGTCGGAACCGTCCGGGGTCGCATGCATATTACTGCATCTTTCTTTCCTTGTTATAAGACATCTCCCTGCCTGCGGGTTGAGTCCGGATAATCTGGCCTATGAGGATGAAGTGCCGGACCTAGGGAGACCCAGTCTTTTCAAAAAATTATTTTTTATAAGCCTGTTTTTAAAATTCTATAGCATTCATGAGCTGACATTTCAACTAGCATGCATTGCATTAGTAACCAACTAATTAAAATTTAATTGCATTAGCTAGGAGCATCTAACCCACATAAGTTCAGGACCACTTAGGAAGCTCTCTAGATGTCGGTCCTATTTCCAAATAACTGTACCGTCCACCCATCTTTCATAATTGACTGGACAATATGGTTTTAAAGCGATTAGGTGGTTAGCTGGCTCCCCAATCCAGGCTGGGGTAAGTCCAGGTTTTGCATAGCATTAGCTAGGACACTGGTCTTAGTATGTGTCGAACACTAAGTCCAAACTAGATTTAAGATTCGAGGCAACTACATTCGGTCTCGTAGTACGCCTTAAATAGCAGGTAGGTCCCTTCTTTTCAGGGATCCTAAATCCTACTTATCTGTGTCACAAGATGACGCCACCTCCATCCTTCTCTCATGCATATGATTGAATGCCTGACTTTGACTTTCTCCAGTTTCTGTTTAGTACCCTAGAGCCTCTGAATGCTAGTTTGAGCCACGCATATTGATTCAGCCTCTTCGGACCTTTCTTCCCTTTGAGTAGGATTTCCTAGTCTACCCCTTCGTGCCGATCCCACTTTAGGAGAGGATAATATATGATCCTTAATCAAGAGTTTTCTCAGGCTCCGGCCTGAGATGTAATTAACCACGGGGGCTTGCGCCCGTGGGAAACTTGGCCCCACAATCTACTAAACCCCATTCGAACTTTTTTTCGGATGGGGGAAACCCGTGACTAGGTCGTGTATATTACTATCCATCGAGGTGTGTTGGCCTCAGCCTCTATCCTCAATGGTTAGTCGTATGCATGATCCAATCTGCCCTTCCAATCGACCCGTTAGCGCGGTGCTCTTTTCGGAGGTCCACAACTAGTATTATCACAAAAGATTGAAATTATACTAATTAAAAATCCTAAATCAATCAACCGTTATTTCAATGAAAGAACTTATACTATACATCTACCTAAGGAAATATACTCTACTTCAGCGAGAGATAGGGCTACTGAATTCTATTTTCTACTAGACCAAAAAACTAAAGAGTTTCCTATGAATTAATAAGTTCTAGATATACTTTTCCAATCAACCCTATAACCTGTAAAATCTGAATCAGAATATTCAATAATTTTAAATGAAGAGTTATGCTTAGGATATCAAATTCCTAAGTTTTGAGTTCCCAAAAGATATCTCATAATTCTTTTTTCTACTATCAAATGTGATTCTTTTTCATCAGATTAAAATCTAGCATACAAATAAATACTGAATATTATATTTGATCTGCTAGCAATCAAGTAAAGCAATGATCCAATAATCCCTCTATTTTTTTTTTTATATAATAGATTTTCCCTTAAGGTCTTTATCCAACTACACTGAGAAACTCATAGGTATAGTCACTAATTTAACATTATCCATTTTATATTTCTTGAGAATGTCATTAATATACTTTGACTAACTAAGAAAAGTTTCTTCCTCGTTTTACTTTATGCTAAAACAAAAAAAAAAACTTAAATCTCCCATTAAATTTATCTCAAATTCACTATTAATTATTTTAAAAAAAATCATCACAAAGATTTTTATTTGTAGATCCAAATATTATATAATCAATATATATTTGTATAATGAGTATGTCATCTCATATTTTCTTCAAAGTGGCATCCATACTTACTTTCATAAAAGATCTCTCTAATAGAAAAGTGCTTAACCTCTAATACCAAGCCCTAAGTGTTTATTTTAGTTCATACAATACCCTTTTCAATTTAATCATATGATTAGAGAATTTAGAATTTTTAAAACCTAGAGGTTTCTCAACATAAATATTCTATTGTATTATCCTATTCAAAAAGTCACTCTTAACATCTATTTGATATAATTTAAATCCTTTAAAATAAGCAAGAGCTAACAAAATCTTAATTACTTCAAGTCTTACTATAAGGGCAAATGTCTCTTCAAAATCAATTCTTTTTATTTGATTATACCCCTTGGCCACCAATCTTACCATATTTTTTATCACAACTCTAGAATCATTCATTTTAGTTTTGAATACCCACTTAGTTTCAATAACACTTTGATCATTTTTCCTTTCAATTAATTCCCAAATATTATTTCTTACAAATTGATTCAACTATTCTTGCATGGCGAAAATCTAAAATTCATCTGAAAGTGCTTGATTTATATTTATAGATTCAATCATCAATATAAAGGCAGAATGATTCACCTCTTTGCTAAGTCAATGCCTAGTCCTAATACCCTCATTAGGTTCACCTAAAATCAATTTCTTTGATTGATTCTTAGAAATTTTTCATTCTCTAGACGAAGGGTTTTCTTTTCTCACATTTTCTCCCAAATTCATCTTATTAATTCATTGGGAGTTATTTTCAATATGATCCTCTTCTAACATTGGCTCTTTTAAAATATCATATTCATCAAAAATAATATGTGTGGTTTCTTCAACTTCTAAAGTTCTCTTGTTAAAAACTCTATTAGATTTTTCAATACTAGAGTATTCAAGAAAAAAATTTTCAACAGATTTTGGATCAAATTTTTTAAAATGAGTTTTTTCATTATTATGAATAAACACCTTACATTCTTTTTTTTTTTTTGAAGAAATGCAGAAATTGCATTATAATGAAAGAGAAGAAAACACCTTACATTCAAAAACATGCAAATGTGAAAAATTTAGTGTTCTACACTTAACAAGTTTATAGGATGTCTTATTCAATTTGGATCTAATATTCACCATAATTAGACCATAATAAGCTATACTGACCACTGCAGCCTAAAAATATTTTAAAAGTAAATATTTTTCCAATATAGCTTTAGCGGTTTTAATTAATGTTTTGTTCTGTCTTTCAACTACCCCATTCTATTGAGGGGTCCTACGTGCTGAAAAATTGTAATCAATTCATTTCTCTTTACAAAAAATTTCAATTTTTTTATTTTCACACTCACCTCTATGATCATTTTGAATCAATAAAATCTCGCGTCCTAGTTTTCTTTGAATCCAAGTTGAAAAACTTCTAAATTTTTCAAATAATTCACTCTTATGAAATAAAAATTTAACCCAAATGAATCTTGAAAATCATTAATAATCACGAATCCAAATACTTTACCCCCTAGACTTATAATGATAACCAATCCAAAAAGATTCATGTGAATTATTTCCAAAGGTTTGTTAGTTCTAAGATGCTTAATAGAATGAAAGTAGGACTTTACATGTTTTTCTAACTGACATGTATCACAAAGGTGATCCTTAATAAAATCTAATTTTATGATTCCTCTAATAAGTTCTTTTTGGATAATTTTTTCTAAGATTTTTCATACTTGCGTGATAAAGTCTCATATGCCATAACATCATTAATAGTTTTAAGATAAAAAATATTAGAAGATTTAATATAATTCAAATCAAGCATATATATATTATTTATCCTAATTCCATGGAATACATTAATTCTATTTTGGTTTAATATGTAGCTAGTGGGAAAAAAATTTACACTATAACTCTTATCACATAGCTGATTAATACTCAGCAAGTTATGTTTTAAGCATTCTATAAGTAAAATTATTTCAATAAAAAATTATTTAAGTTTCCAATCATACATGTGCCTACCACTTTCCTGGTGGTATTATCTCCTAGTGTAACCTTGCCTCCATTCCTGACTTCCAGCGATATAAATTATATAGTGTCTCCAATCATATGCTTCAAACATCCACTGTTCATGTACCAAATGCTCTCACGAGATCTTGTATGAGAGTATTTTTATAAGATAATCAAATGTTAGTCTTGGAAATCCAAATAAGTTTGAGTTCTCCTCTTGGCAAAAATAAACTAGATGCATGTTTGATATAACTTGTTTTATGCATCTTAGGTCTCCACACTAAATGAGTTTTAATATGAATAATACTAGTGTGGGAGATATGCCCAAGTAATTCATAAGAAAAGTGTCTTACTTGAAGAAAATGATTTATTAATCTACATGTATTAAACTATCTTTTTCTAGATTTTAAAAATTTTGTCTTTTTATCAGGATTAAAAAATTGTTTAGGTGTAGGTGGAATCCTAATTTTCTCAAGTGCTTTCAATTGAGCTTTAAAAAAATGAGTTTGCACTTTCTAACACAACATTGTCAACTTTAAATAATGTTCTATATTATCAGATTCATCCATAAATATTTTAAAATCATTTTCAAGTTTAGTGTGGGATGATTTTAATAGTTTATGCTATTTATTTAATTCATCAAACTCATCCAAAAATTTTATGAGGTTACTATCAATTTATGTGTGATCTTTCCTAAGGATTTCATGCTATTTTTATAATTCTATGAAATCTAAGTTTAATCTTGCATGCATCTTTTTGAGTTTTATATATGTAGTATGTATTTTCTCAAAAACATTAAAAAAAACTCTTCATAAGTTAAGTCACATACCTCTTTTTGATCTAACTAATCAAGCTTGTCAGCCATCAAACATAGGTTGGTGACTTCCTCCTCTGCTTCTGTTTCTAAGGAATCCAAAGTTGAGTCCGCCCAAAATGCTCTCTATAATTTTCTCTTGCCTTTCCTCACATTTGCTTTCTCCTCGACCTTCTCCTTATTAGGATTAACTTTAAGATTTAGGCAAGCTTATTTGATATGTCCAGGCTTCTTGCATTGATAGCAAATAATATCATTAGAAGTTTTATTATTTTTGTAGAACTTACCTTTATTCTACTTGATGTCTCCTTTATTTTCTTTTTAGAAAACTCCTAAATTGTCTTATCATCAAGGCAATGTCATCTTCATCCTCAGGCTGAGACTGATCACTCTCAGAGTCATCCACTTTCAATGATATATTCTTCTCCTTTTGCTTCTCACATACATCAATATGTCTCTAAGTCATTCCTTACTCAGTAAGTAATTAGTGATTCAAGAAGAATGTCAATAAAATAAATTGATAAATCTTTAGACTATATAATATCAATTATTTTCACATCATAAGCAGTAGGCAAATAACAAAGTATTTTATTTACTTTCTCAGCATTCATTTGTTCCCTACCTAAAGCATGCAAGGAGGTGACTATTTGTGTGAAACATGTATATATGTCAGTGATTGATTCATTTAGTTTCATGTGAAACAGTTCATAATCATGCAATAAAATATTCAATCTAGATTATTTCACTCCATTAGTCTCTTTATATATGATACAAAGTATATTCCAAATTTCTTTTTTCATTTATATAGGTAGAAACATACATGTAATCTTTAGATTTAAGTGCACAGAAAAAATTGTTCAAATATTTAGTGTTTAATTGAGCTAAGTCTCATGCTTCTATAGTCTAGTCAATAAATGGTGTTTAAGTTCTAATGCCATCTACAAGTTTAGTTGGCCTGATGTATCCTTCTCATACTAAAATTCACATACTATAGCCAAGCGATTAAAAAAAAGTAGATATTCATATTTTCTAAAAATTGAAAAGGATATTATGAAATAATGGGGGTCTAGTGATTGAATACCCTTCATGTGTGTTACAATTTTTAAAAGTAGCCATGATCATTTTCAAAAAGTTGTTTAAATCTTAATTTTTGAAAGAAAGCTCTAACATCACTTGAAAGTTCATATAGGTTGTTAGACTTAACATAAGAGTCTCAATGCTAACCAAGAGAGGGTTGAATTGGGAATTTAAAAAAATCTTTTGAATAGAAAACCATTTTATAAGTACTTTGCATAATTTAAAAGTTTTAAAAAGCTAAAAAACTTTTTACCCAAAACAAAATTAAAATGTGTGGAAAAATAAAAATATAGAAAAATAAGAACACAAAAATTTATAGTGGTTCGATTCAACTAGACCTACAACCACTCCATGAAGACTCCCTCTTCAAGTATTGCGCTATTACCATAGTGCCTCTTTTTTTGCTCCAACAACAAAGCGGATAAATCTTTATAATTACCCTCTCTTCCACCAATCCCTGGTTCGGTAAAGTATCGTCGTCCTTTCATACCCTCCAAGTGTCGATAGAGTACAGTCATCCTTTCACACTCTTTAAGTATCAATAGAGAACTTTCATCCTTTCATACCCACTTGGTGTCATTACACTCTCTATGTGTCGGTAGAGAATCTGGTCATTTTCAAATATCTTCCCTCGAGCATCTTTAAAGAAGTAAGGAAGAGATTTTCCACAAATATAAAGAGAATCTCACATTTGAGTAACCTTGTGAACTCTTCACACTCTCAACTTATAAGAAATTTCTCTCAAAAACTCTCCCAAATCATCTCTCAAACCTTTATAATTACCCTCTCTTCCACCAATCCCTGGTTCGGTAAAGTATCGTCGTCCTTTCATACCCTCCAAGTGTCGATAGAGTACAGTCATCCTTTCACACTCTCTAAGTATCAATAGAGAACTTTCATCCTTTCATACCCACTTGGTGTCATTACACTCTCTATGTGTCGGTAGAGAATCAGATCATTTTCAAATATCTTCCCTCGAGCATCTTCAAAGAAGTAAGGAAGAGATTTTCCACAAATATAAAGAGAATCTCACATTTGAGTAACCTTGTGAACTCTTCGCACTCTCAACTTATAAGAAATTTCTCTCAAACACTCTCTCAAATCACTCTCACACTTTGCTCTTTAAGAAAAATAAAGAAGGATTTCATCCATAGTTAGTTTATAGGACTTTTTATATGAAAGACACAAAAAATTGGCTAGAAAATTGAATTTTTTCGATTTGACCGTCCACGATCATACAGTACGATCGACGATTGTACGTACAAGCAGTTAAAAAATTGCTCATATGATTCAGTACGAACCGATTTTGTATGTTGATTGACTAGGTATGAACTAACATCGTACATTATGATTATTTCAAAATTGAACAAATTCGTCTGGTATGATTGAGTATGAAATGATTTTGTACTCTGAATAACGTACTGTATAAAATAAATATTGGGTAGTACGAACTATTTTGATCAAACCATGTTTCGTTTGGTATGAAAATGGCATCAACCATTTCGTACTCTAAAAGTCATTTGTACGATTATATAATCGTATAATGCAAACAGTTTAAAAAGTATACCTGATCGTAAGGATGAAAATATATGCATTCATTTCGTACTATAAACGTCGTTTGTACGAACATAAGATCGTACAATATAAATAGTTCAGAAAAAATTAGGAGTTCATTGGGACAAACTGGTACGTATCTATTTCGTACTCTGGAAGGCGTACGTATGAAGCTAACTTCGTACAATACGAATAGGACTTAGAAAAATTTTCCTACATGATTCGTTTAACTACTTTCTGGAGGAATGCTCAAGTAAAATCATACCGTGCAATCAAAAATTGTACAGTATGATTAGTTTTAAAAATTTATAATTTTTTACACTCCACCATGTGTGTGTATGTGCACGATTACCCAATTACAATCACACTCTCTCAGACTCAAGAAAAGTAAAAAAAAAAAAGACTCCAAAAATAGTAAACCCTAATATAATCTGACTTGAAGTCTTCAACTGGCTGGAGTATGATTTTTCTAAAATGTTAGTACACACAAACAACAAAAATAATATATCCAATATATGTTAGGAGAAATAGTTATCAATATAATAATATTTTGGAATAATAAAAACACACATGATAAGAAAACATGGTTATGAAAACTAAGTTGCAACATGTTGGATGTGGAGGGCATTATTATTGAAGAAGATAATCAGAATGTTATCAAGTATCTTCAAGATTCTTTTTGCAAATCTACCTGGAAGGTGGGGAGCCAAGAAGTTCATGATTTTTTATTCTTAAAAGGGATCAATAAGGTTTTATTTCAATGTTCTAATCGTAGTTGTAATAAGTTAGTAAATTTTTTTGCTAACTTAGCTTTGTCTAGTGATTTTATTTGGGATGTAATTAGTGATAATAATACTCCTTCTTTTTGTGTCTTTGTTAAAGGAGAAATGTGATATTTTTTCTATCTCTGAGTATTTTATAATTAGATGCTCTCTTTTTAATGCAAATTACATTTCCTTTCAAAAAAAAACTCAAAATAAATTAAGAATTATCATAACTAATATATATATATATCTCCTAAAATCTACTCTGAAAATTATTTTTTTTGTTGAAGTAATCAGAAATCGAATCGTTCAAATTCTCTCGTACGGAAAATAAAATCCTCCTAACTATGTCACCGAACTACTCCTCAGAGTTAACAGTACAATCATTATTCATAATTCTATTATTTCTTTCTTACCATCAGAGCTGAACGCAATAATCTCCCTTGCCGCCAACGCAATCCCTGCCCGTGAGCAGTCCCGCGGTAGTTTGGCGTGCGGCGCGGTGCTGTAAGCAGCGGTGATAGCCCCCTCCCCAAATGATAAAAAAGCAAAACCTTTTAACAAAAAAATTACCATTACAATACCTTTTCATCAGAAAGCAGAGCTGTCAGTACAAAAACGAAAGCAAAGAACCCAATTCCCACTTCCCCTCTCCCCACTTCTTCTCCCATGGCCCATCTCCCTCCTTCCTCCGCCTTTCTCCTCTCCCTCACCCTCCTCCATTCCTCCGCCGCGGTCTCCGTCGATGTCTCTCCCTGCGACCTCTTCGTCGGCCAATGGCTTCCCGATTCTTCCTACCCTCTCTACCAGTACTCTTCCTGCCCAATCATCGACCCCGAATTCAATTGCCAGCTCTACGGCCGCCCGGACTCCGACTATCTCCGCTACCGGTGGAAGCCAGCTGGTTGTGACCTGCCAGCTTTTAACGGTCTGGATTTGTTAGCAAGGATGAGAGGGAAGACGGTGATGTTCGTCGGCGATTCGCTCGGCAGGAACCAGTGGGAATCGCTCATATGTATGCTCAATGCGGCGGCGCCGTTGTCGGCGGCGGTGATGATGAGAGGAGATCCTCTCTCAACCTATAGGTTTTTGGTACTTAATTTGAATGCGATTATTTTTTTATTAGTATGATTATTGAATGAGTTAATTATGAATAAGATTTTATGAAAAAAATTATTTGAGAATATGTTAATATGTATTTTATTAAGTAAATTTTAAATTTATTTATTTAACTTTAAGATTAATATTAAATATGAAAAGTAAATATCACACTAATTTTAAAATTTATTATTATATAATTTGTGTTGAAATATACTGAAATGTTTTTTTTTTTTTAGATTTTATTTGATGGTATTTAATTTCATATATTTTGATTATATTTAAATATGGAAAAACAAATAATATTATGATCAAATTTTATCATGAGAATATTTAAGATCTTAAATATATTTTTAAATGGGTGTAATATATAAAAATTAATATTATATTAATTTTAAATTAATCTAAAGACTTTATTAATTTCAAATTAATCTAAAGACTTTGATACTCATTCAAATATTCAAATTTATTATTTACTTATTATAAAAAATATGCATATTTTTGTGCTCGAATTCATAGTGCATTAATAAGAAACAAGAATTTTAATGAGTTGGATTCGAGCACTCATTTTATTAAAAAGTATTATTTATTATGATAAATGTATTTTAGACTTTATATCATAAAACAAAATTTATGATGGTGAATAGCTGATAAGTTAATATGTTATGAATATTGGTGGATTTGAATTGAATTACAGGAGTACGAGGTGTCGGTTTCATTTTACAGGGCTCCATATTTGGTGGATATTGATGTGGTGAATGGGGTGAGGATATTGAGGCTTGATGGCATAGAGAAGAATGGAGAGGCGTGGATTGAGGCTGATGTGCTCTATTTTAACACTGGCCATTGGTGGACTCATACAGGAAATTTGCAGGGGTATTCACTACTCTTCCTCCCTCCTGCTTGCTACAAAATTTTGCTAAAAGAGCTCATATTCAGACATAATACCCTTTTGAGCAGCATGCATGGTATATAGTATTAGATAACGATCAAAATTATGGTCTGATTTTTTGTGAAGTATGGAAATAGTCTTGAACTATTTGAAAGTCTTATTTTAATCTCTTTACTTATTTAAAATAAAGATCTAATAGATTTTGCGAAATTGATCTCTATTTAACTAGCCAAAAGATCAAATTGATATTTTTGTATAGTCCGAGATTATTTTGGTTACGATCAATTCGATCCTTTCTCCATGAAAGTTATAAATTTGTATTTGATTTTCAGGGAAATTTTTTTGTAAGACTGAATATAATGATTAATTTTGAAGAATAGCATTTGTTTGTACTTTGTAAGGTGGGACTATTTGGGAGATGATGGAGCATACTACAAGGATATGGACCGGGTATTGGCTTTTCAAAAAGGATTGAGCACGTGGGCTCAGTGGGCCGACCGGAATATTAACAGCACTAGAACCACAATCTTCTTCCAATCACTTTCTCCAACGCATTACAAGTACGTGTCCTCCTCTAATGTTTTTCTTTAATGGGCTTTGGGTATAAGAATGGGCTAAATATCCGGCCCAAAAAATGCCATTGCAGTCCAATAGAGTGGAAGAACTCAATGTCTAGAAACTGCTATGGGGAAACAGAGCCGATGAGCGGGTTCAACTACACCAGCAACAACTTAGCAGAGGGGAGAATGATACAGGTGATTCGTGGTGTGCTGAATTCAATGCGGACACCCGCATACTTCTCCGACATTACGCGGCTGTCTGAGCTGCGAAAGGACGCCCACCCATCCATTTATAGCGGTGACCTCACCCCGCAGCAGCGAGCCAATCCCGACCATTCGTCCGACTGTAGCCATTGGTGCCTTCCTGGTCTCCCTGATACATGGAACCAGCTCTTCTATGCGGCCCTCTTCTTCTAACCTTTTTCCCTTTTTTTTTTCTTCTCCTCAATTGTTTAACATAGTTAATTAAGTTGTATTAATTTTTTAATGTTTAAGATTGAAGAATGGTTACATATTTAATGTAATATATTTTATTTAAATCTAGTTTATATACTTAGCTCCAAATACTCTATTAGCTAATTGCACGATTATGTCTCCTTAATTTCATCATATTAATACTACTAATATTTTACACAACTAAAAACTTGATGTTTCCACAGTTGTTCATTGTGGTGGTTTATAAATCGTAGCAATAAATAGGTATAAACAACCGTTTATACCACTGCAAAAAATTACTATTTAAATTTTTTTTTTCCCCACAGCATTCAATAACAACATTTTTTAAACTGCCTAAAAAAATTATTTCAAAATAGCCTCATTTACTGTCCCACCACTCTCCCTCCTATGTACTAGCTCCCGTTCCCGCTCCCACGTCCGTCTCCTAGGCCCAACTCGGTCTCTCTCCCGTGCCCTAGCTTCCACTCCTCTGGTGCCACCGCCTCTTTTTATATTCAATCATTGCCTTTGTCCGCTATCCACTTCTCTCATTCTCTCAAACCCCAAGGCCTCTTTTTATCCTCTCGTGCTCGTAAGTAACCTTTGTCGACGAAAGCATTACAACAATCTTATACTCCCGAGGATAAGATTTTTATACTCCTGAAGATGTTGCACATTCTTAAGAGGTCTTTTATTTTTAGGTAACCACGTTTGTTTATGTTGCTTTGGCTAACTTTCACGACCAAAAGCATTGCAAATTGGGAGAATTCTTAGGCAACTAAGTCTAGTTTTTTCATTCTGATATTTTCATTCTTTTTATATTTAAATTGTTTTAACTGTTGATATTTTTGGTATCTCTCTTGTATTTTATTTATAGTTCTTAGTGCAATTTGATTTGTGTTTCCTGTATTTGCTTCGCTAACGAAAATTCCCTACTTCCTTCAAATGAGAGTTAATGTTTATTTCATGTAATTATTTTAATATAAATGAAATCGGGCTAAGCGTTCATTTTACCCAAAAAAACTTTTGGTTTACTTAGTTTTTTGGCTTTAACATTAGGAACAGACTAAAGAAATTACGTTTGCTTGTTGATTTTTATAAGGGGTTGTTTGTTTGTAGGTATTTTGAGTGTATTGCAATTGAAATATTTTTTTTTTTTTAAATTTTGAGTATTTAGTTTGTTTGTATTATATTTTTTATCATAAAATTCAAATTTTTTTGCATTGTTTTTTTTTTCACTAGTGCTAGCTTTTATCAGCGGTTTTAACCACTATTAAAAGCGCTGCTAAAGCATTCCTACAACAGCACTGAAGCAGAACATATTAAATTTTACCTTTTTAGTATTTTCTGCTAAAAAATCATTTGCTTAGCCTTGGATGATAATAGGGAGGTTAGTATTTTTTTTTTAATCTTCTGAAACATAATATCATAGCGTAGTAACTTCTATTTTACTGTTATATCAATTGTTGCTTGCTTGAACAATCTACTGTACGATTCTTACATCAAGTACTCATGAAACTGCTGCAAAAGACTTTCTACCAAATACATATTCAACACATTTGCGGTGATTCCTAAACCACTACAAAGAATTTAGTAAGTGTTTAAATTAATGCATTATGTTAAAAATGTAGAAAAATTTCTATATATGGGTCCATATATTTATACATGTAAGTAAAGTATTATATATTATACTCTATCTAAGATTGATCCAATTAAATTTGTGATCTATTTAAGAATTTTATTATTTTTAGCTTATTTGGCATCTCAATTAAATTCGTATGGAAATAGTTATTTTTGTAGAGGCCAAACATTTATTTTATTTTTAATGATGGTGTGACACTACAAGAAAATCACTCATTTCCAAAGGAATTTTCAGGGGGAAAAAATTCCGCCGGTAAAACCCGTGTAGGAAAATAAATTCCGGTGGCTTTCCCGCTGATTTAAACCACCGGTTAAAAAGAAAAAATAATTAAAAAAAATTGTTTTCCGCCACCTCACTCCCGCCAACGCCAACTCGCTCCCGGGCCCGAGGGAGCCTGCCCGGCCAGCCCAATCCAACGCCCGAGAGAGCCTGCCTGGAAGCCCCCGCACACCCGTGGGAGCCCACCCGGCCGGCCCGCGCCACGCTGCTTCCGAGCTAACCCTCTCCCGCGGGAGCCCGCTCAGCCTGCCAGCGCCACCCAGCTCCCACGTAATCGGGAGCTCGTCCGCCAGCCCGCACTATCGCGCATGCTTCCGCCTGCCAGGTGATTCGAACTCGAGAATAAGAATACACGTTTTAGATATCTTGGATCTATTGTTCAAAGTGAAGGTGAAATAGATGAGGATATTATCAGCAAAATTCAAGTTTGATGGTTGAAGTGGAGGAATGCATCGGGCATGTTGTGTGATAGAAAAGTACCCCTCAAACTTAAGGGAAAATTCTATAAGATGGTAGTGAGGCCTGTAAAGCTTTGTGGTGATGAATGTTGGCCATTAAAAGAGAAGCAAAATACTAAGTTAAGTGTGGCAGAGATGAGGATGCTCAGGTGGATGAGTGGCTTTACCCTTAGAAATGAGCATAAACGTGAAAAGGTTGGAGTAGCTTCAGTAGAAGATAAGATTAGATAGAGTCGCCTTAGATGGTTTGGTCACATAAAACAACGGCCTTCCAATGACCCGGTTAGGAGAGTAGAGGTATTAGATTTGACTTATGTTAAGAAAGGTAGAGGCAGACCTAAAAAGACTTGATTAGAAAATATTAGGAATGACCTTTCTTTATTAGATTTAAACGAGAATTTGACCTTTAATAGGACACAATGGAGAAAAAGGATTCATGTAGCCGACCCCACGTAGTGGGATATAGGCTTGGTGTTGTTGTTGTTAAATCATTTAAATAGTTAAAATTTAAATCATTTTGATTAAAATTTTAAAATTTCGCCGGAAAATAAAAAAAGTCATTGGAAAATTCCGTGAGAAAGAAACCGCCATAAAATTTCATCAAAAAAGTTCTCATTAGTTTCAGTCGGAAAATAGCCGGAAAATTAGCCGCCGAAAATGGGTGCTTTTCTTGTAGTGTGAAAAAAAAATAAATACAATTAAAATATAAAAGGGTTATAGTCCCCAATTTAAACGGTGAAGTTCTCATTTCTCTCATTTCTCATCTTGAGTAAAAAGAAGGGATATATCACTCTTGTAGAACACTACTTCAAACGTGGAATATCGAAGACATTAATTCTTCATTTCAATGGATTCAGGTACGTTTCAGATAATTCTTCTCAATGATTTGACATGTCTTTTGGAGACGATGAAATTATTTTTTTCTGCCTCCTTTAAATTCTAACAAATGGTATCAGAGTTTGCTTTCATATTGAATTAACTAGAAGTGGTTTTCTACAAGCATGTTATTAATTTTTTTGAGTTTTTCGATCAAAGGAAATATTTGTTTGATAATGATTTTTCATTTGAAAAAAATTCTGCTTTCTTGATGTAAAATATTTGCAAGCAACTTTTTAAAATATATTTTGCTTTGTCTTAAAAATTGAGAGATGAAAATTAAATTGTGAAGTTTAACATTATCATAGTAGTATTGATTCTTCACTACTTTTGTCATCAATTGAGTTCATCATTTTCATGGATTTAGTTTTTTCGTATGAGAATACGAAAATTGTCATTATTTATGAATTTGTAGTATAAAGAACGGTTATTTTGCTATTAAACTTTAATTTGTCAATTATATATAAAAATTAAATGTATTTATATTCTTAATGACATGAGCAATTATATATTTATAATATCATTAAATTAATTAATGACTTATAACTTCTAAATTAAATGTATTTATATTCTTAATAATATGAGCATTTATGTATTTATAATATCATTAAATTAATTAATGACTTATAACTTCCAAATTAAATATATTTATATTCTTAAAGACACGTGCAATTATGTATTTTTAATGTCATTAAATTAATTAATGATTTATATCTTCCAAATTAAATGTATTTATACTCTTAATGATGTTTTAATATCATGTTAAAAATAAATTAATTTTATTTGTCTTATATCTGACATTTTCAAAGTAATCTTGAAATCGATGCCTTGTAAATCTATTTTTAATTATTTCTTGATCAAATTTATCATTTGATGCATTTTTTTATATATGAAGAAATGTTGATAAATAAATCAATTAATTTATTGATAAAATATATTTATCAATTAAATATTTCTCAATTGAAATAATTATTCATTATTTTAAAATTAAATTAAATTGAAATAATATATCACTAAAGTGATTTATATTAGATCAATTTATTTAATTTAAATTAATTGAATAATGCTAAAAAAATTTTAGTCTATGCGAAAAATTATCAGCCCAAAGGAAGATTATTTTTTTGGCTAGACTTTAAAAATGTAGTAATAAATATGTGATAATTTTTTTTTTTAATTATTCATGCTTAAAGAAAGGCTTCTTATTGGCATAATTTATTATCAATATTTATTAACTATAAATTTAATAGTCATATTAACAAATTATAATTTTTGTTCAAAGATTGAATTATGATGTTGTATTAAATATCTTATAAAGGGCCCACCTTATACTGTTATTAATTATGAGTTAATTTTTTGTTCTTTTTTTAGTTAATATTTCTTCATTATCTGTCAATTTAAATAATATTTTAGTACTTAATGACTCTAATTTTAAGAAATCAAAATAGCACATTACTATTATTCTTGGTTGTATGAATTAATTTAGACTATGCGATTCAGACTAAACGTCGTCCTACCCTACTACATAAAGTACTATTAAACAAAGGACAAATTTTGAAAAGTTGGAGCATTCAAATTGCATGAGTTATGATCATGAAGCATTTTATTCCAGATACCATAAGGGGTGCAACGCTTGAGGAGAAAAATATTAAGAAGTTATTAAGCCAAATAGCATATCGTTTTACATGTTTTGAAAATTAATGTCGAAATAAGTACTATTCTTAGTAAACTTATTTTAATGCGATATAAAGAAAAATGGAACATACGGGCAGGGGCGGATTTACGCTGGGGGCATTGGGGTCACGTGCCCCCACTGAACTTTTTATTTAATGCATTATTAAATATAATTATTACTATCTAATTATAACTTTACAGTAGAATTTAGGGTTTTGGCTCTTATATTACCGCTAGGACGGCTGGACAAGAAACAAAAGGCACGAAAACGAAACTCAAAAAGTTCAAAATTTATTTCTCTTGCGAGTTGCGACCAGACCAGGCGGCGGAACTTGGAAGATCAGGCGGCGTAGGCTTGCTGCGCTTGCATGCTCGCCTGCTCAGGCTGCTCGGCGGTAACTGGTAAGAATCCATCACTCCTCTCTCTTCAGCTCGCTCTCCTCATGCTCGGCGCCCGACGGAAACTGTCGTTGGGTTCGTTGCTCGCTTTAAGCCTCGCCTGCTCCGGTGCTCCCAACGTATATTTAATAAGGCATTAAATAGTA
Organism: Dendrobium catenatum; assembly: GCF_001605985.2. Taxonomy (NCBI): domain Eukaryota; kingdom Viridiplantae; phylum Streptophyta; class Magnoliopsida; order Asparagales; family Orchidaceae; genus Dendrobium; species Dendrobium catenatum. The sequence goes on from NW_021318693.1 coordinate 10,826,887, forward strand.
TTTTATATTTGCTGACTACTAACCTTTTTAGATGTTTTTTTCTTTGCCATTGAGTGATTGAAGCAGTTTTGCTATTTCGGTAGAAAAATTCTGGGCCTTTTATGGTTGGAAGCAGATTTATGTTGCTTTTTTATTTCTTTCACCCCAATTTGATTTAGAAACTAGAAAGTATTCACTTTTTTACATTTTTTTTTCGGAAATTACCTGTATATTATTTCTTAGATAGTTAGACTTATTTATTCAGATGCATTCTTTTTTATATGCTCCTGTTTTATCCATTGAGATCTAAAATTGGCCTGAGAACTGGGCGGTTATTTATCTACTCCTGTTTTATCCCTCAAAATCAGATGCATTTTTTTTTATCAATGCAGTTTGTCTATATGTGGCCTGATTTTTTGTGATGGCTTTGCAGATTGAGGCGATATTGAAATTTGAGGAGATATCTGTGGATACAGAATTGCGAGTATTCTACCAATTTGTAACAATTGACAGGTATATATTTTAGTTATTAATCAATTTAATAGCATTATTTTTTTATGTAAGTATAAAATTCTTAAAGTAGTTGTTATTAAAATTAGAAATGGAAAGATATTTCAAAAAAAAATTCGAAGGAGATGATCAGAAACTTCTTTCCGAGGAAAAAATCACTCAAATTCAATCAGTTTTTGTAGAAACAAATTTAGCTGATATCCCTGCTGATCCTGCATTGAGAAAAATAATTATGGATTTTCATCCTAATGAGAGGGATATTGTGCGGAGACATTACTTGCTGAAAGGACCATGCCAACCACGTGATCATGAATTTCCACGTACAAAATTTGGAGATAAATTACGTAGATTTAATCCTGCATGATTTGATGAACACAAGACTTGGTTAGAATATAGTACAAGCAAAGATGCAGTATTTTGTTTGTTTTGTTATTTGTATAGACCTCAAAATGGTGAACAGTCTGGCGGAGATAGTTTTGACATTAAGGGTTTTAGAAATTGGAAAAAACGGATAGATTTTCATATTCATGTTGGTAATATCAACAGTGCACACAACATTGCTAGACGTAAATGTGAAAGACCTAATGATCAAAAAAAGATATCCAGATTTGCTTTTAAAAGACCTTCTGATCAACATCGCAAAGATTATCGTACACGATTAATTGCAAGCGTTGATTGTGTACGTTTCCTTTTGCAACAAGGTTTAGCATTCCGTGGACATGATGAATCTGAGGATTTAGAGAATCAAGGAAACTTTCTTGAACTTTTGCATTTTCTTGCTAGACAATATGAAGATATCAATAAAGTTATTTTTGGAAAATGCTCCTCGAAATAATAAACTAGTAGCTCCAGAAATCCAGAAAGAAATCAAAAAGCTGCAGCAATTGAGGTTTCGAATGTCTAAATCAATGAACAAGAAATAATGTATTTCTATTTTACTTGATGAATCTCGTGATGTATCAATTAAAGAACAAGTTGCTGTTGCATTACGTTATGTTGATAGACACGGTTTGTATTTGAGCATTTTAATTATTGGGATCGTTCATGTTGGGGACACTCAGCTATAAAACTAAAGTTGGCTATTGTATCACTTTTTTCAAAAATATGGCTAATTGTGGCACAACTACGTGGTCAAGGTTATGATGGAGCAAGTAACATGCGAGGTGAATTTAATGGACTGAAAACATTAATCATGAATGAAAATCATTCAGCTTATTATGTGCATTGTTTTGCACACCAACTTCAATTAGCATTAGTTGTAGTCGTAATGAATCATGTCCTAGTTGCTTCCTTTTTTAATAGTGTGACTAGTTTGTTAAATATCATTGGTTGTTCAAGCAAAAAAAGAGATATGCCTAAGAGGAAAGCATAATGACAAAATACTTGAGCAACTAGAAAGTGGAGATATTACAAAGGTAGAGGTTTAAATCAAGAAATTGCTTTTCAAAGGCCAGGAGACACTCGTTGGGGTTCCCATTATAACTCACTTATCAGTTTAATTCTTTTATATGGATCTATAACAGAGGTTCTTGAGATATTGATACATGAGAGATCTAGCAGTGAGCAGAAAGGCGAAGCTTATTCCCTACTTGAAACCATGCAAACTTTTGAATTCGTTTTCAATTTGCATATGATGAAGACTATATTAGGAGTTACAAATGAGTTATCTCAAGTACTACAAAAAAAGGATCAAGACATTATAAATGCCATGACTTTGATCAAAGTTTCTAAACAAAGACTTCAAAATATGAGAAATGATGGGTGGGAAATTTTTTTTAAGCAACTTGGATTATTTTGTGGAGAAGAATACATAAATATTCCAAACATGACTGATATATTTATACTGCGAGGAAGATCAAGTGTCGTACTGAAAGTATAACAAACAGACATCATTATCAAATCGAATTATTTTACACTGTTATAGATATGCAACTTTAAGAGCTCAACAACAGATTTGATGAAATTAATACTGAATTACTTATGTGTGTGGCATGTTTGAATCTGTGTCAAACATTTTCAGCTTTTGATAAAGAACGATTGCTACGTCTTGCCAAATTTTATCTCTCGGACTTTTCAGAAATGGATCTCATTATACTAGACAATCAAATTCAGAATTTCATTGTTGATATGAAATCGAATGATGCATTTATGAGTTTAAAAGGACTTGGAGAACTTGCTCAAAAAATGGTGGAGACTAGAAAGAATGACATTTATCCTTTAGTGTTCTTACTTATAAAGCTTGCTCTGACATTACCAATTGCTACAGCAACAGTTGAACGAGCATTTTCAGTAATGAATATTATAAATAATCATTTACACAATCGTATGGGGGACTCTTAGATGAATGACTGTTTACTTACTTATATTGAAAAGGATATATTTAATAGTATTGACAATAGCTTGATTGTGCAACGATTTCAAAAAATGAAGACTCGACGGGAGAAATTATAAATGATAGTTAAGAAGAATCTCAAGAATTATTGTTCTCAATTGTAAGTTTTTTTTTTTGTTTATCATATATTTTATCTTTTTTCTAATGTTTTATCTTTTTTCTAATGAATCAAATGATTAAAAAAAAAAATTAAAACCGCCCCGCCCATGCCGGTCCCAAGCCTGGATGAAAAAGGTTGAGGGTTTTTTTTACTTCAATGATTTGTGCCCCCACTTGAGAAAAATCCTGGCTCCGCCCCTGCATACAGGAGTACATTATGAAAATATCTTACAAAATTAAGAGCATTAAAGTTAGAATTATCTAATGACTTTCTTGTGTATCTTGTCTTGATCTCTATTCCTACACAATTCAATACTTTTAAGATAAGTTACAATACTCAAAAAAAAAAATAGTCTCTCAATGAGCTTATTGCTCAATGTGTGCAAGAGGAAGAAAGATTATAAAAAGAAAAGATAGAAAGTACTCAATTAGCTTCTTCTTCTCATGATTTTGTTATCAAAAAGAAAAGAAATTATAAAGTTAAATGAGCTACAAATAAAGAGACTTTACAACCTAAAGTGAAATAAAAGTAAGATCTAGTTATTACTTATTTATTCTACAAGAAGATTGGTCATATAAAGAAAGATTATTCAATATATGCTAACTAGCTCATAAAAAAAGGGTAAACTTCTAAATCTTATTTGTTCTAAAATTAATTTGGATAGATACATGTGCAACTACTCACATAAGTGTGACTATATAGGATTGTCTAAAGGGCAGAGTGCCAACTGATGCTGAAAATTTCATCTATATGGGAAATGATAATAAAGCTCGTATTAAAGCTGTAGACTTATATAGATTGTACTTAGAATCTTATTCCACTTTCAATTTATGTGAGACTTTTTATGTATTATCATTTAGATGGAATATAATTTCTATTTCATGTTTGGATAAATCTGTCATTTGAAAATGAAAAATTTAGCCTCTCTCAGTGTTAAAAAATTATTGGTCTAGATTCTTTGATTGATAATCTATATAAATTAAATATTTCTACCTCATAGATAAATAAAACTTTACATATAAATAATTTTGATATAAAAAAATTAACTAATGAGAATTCTTTTATGTTATAGCACAAGTATTTATGACATATTTCTAAACAAAAATTGAAAAACTTATGTTAGATGGAGTTTTTTATTCCCTTAATTATGCTGATTTTAAAATTTGTATTGAATGTATTAAGATAAAATAAACAAATATTAAGAAATTAGATATCAAATGGAGTTTAAATATCTTAGAATTAGTACATACTGATATTTATGGTCCATTCTTTATAGCTTATTGTAATGGTTAATAATATTTTATTACTTTTATAGATGATTATATATATAATGCAACAAAAAAATTTTAATCTTCTAATTCAAAACATCTAGTATGTATATTTAAAAAAAAAATTCATCTATGATTTAAAGCAAGCTTCCCGTCAATGATATAAGAAATTTGATCAATAGATTTATTTATTTGATTTTAATGAAAATATTGTTGATTTTAATGAAAATATTGTTGATCAATGCATTTATCATAAGGTTAGTGGGAGTAAGTTTATTTTATTGATGTTATATATCGATGATATTCTGCTAGCAAGTAGTGATATATGCTTATTGTATGAGACTAAGAGATTTTTTTTTCAAATAAATTTGAAATAAAAGATCTTAGAAATACATCATTTGTGTTGGGTATATAAATTCATTGGGATCACTCGTGTGGTATACTTGAGTTATCACAAATATATTATATTGATAAAGTGTTTAGCAGATTTGACATTAAAGATTATGTACTAGGGGATACACTAATTGTAAAAGGGGATAAATTTAATATGCTTCAATGACCAAGAAATGGAGTTGAAAAATAAGAGATGGATAAGATCCCTTATGAATCAGTAGTAAGGAGTCTTATATATGCTCAAATTTATACGCATCCGAATATTGCGCATATTATTGGAATGCTTGATAAATATTTACGTAACTCAGGAATGAATCTTTAGAAAGTACTAAAATATATATGTTATGAAGTATCAAAAAAGGATAAGAGATTTTATGCTCACATATCAGAGATCTGATCATTTAGAGATCGTGGGGTATTCTAATTCTGATTTTGCTGATTGTCTCAATAATATGAGATCCACTTCAGGCTATATTTTCATGTTATCCAGATGAGCTATTTCTTGAAAAAGTGTCAAGAAATCACTTATAGCTTCTTCAATAATGAAAACTGAATTTATAACTTTTTTATGAGGCTTCAAATCAAGAAATATGATTACGATGATTATGAAATTTTATCACAATGCTATATATTGTTGATGACATTGAGAGACTACTAAAGATAAATTGTGATAATAAAATAGCTGAGTTATATTTCAAGAACAATAGGAGCTCATCAAAATCAAAGCACATTGACATTAAGTTTCTTATTGTGAAAACAAAGTTTTTAGAGTTCTTAAATTTTTATTAAATATATTAGTACAAACTTTATGATTACATACCCACTTACAAAAGGAATAACACCTAAAGTATTTCGTGAGCTTGTGGCTCGTATGTGTGTAATTTATTTTGATGATATGCTAGCTTAGTGGAAGTTTGTTTGTACTGTTCAATTATTATGAACTTATTTTCTAATTAGATTAAAGTATTATTATTTTAGTGATTGAAAACTTTAAAATTAAGTTATTTAATTTTCAATTGCAATTTAGTATGAAGTATTGAATTTTGATTATAACTTTTTTGAGTTATAATATTAGACCAGTTGATAATAGTCACGATTTGAGATTGTATTGCATAAAATTTTTATGATACACATTCATACTTGATCTATATCGTTATTTATGTTAATATAGTGACCATTGATTATTCTTGTCACAAAAAATATGATAAATGTTTCTTTGATTATATATTGATATGATTGATGGATTAGATTGTCTAGAAATATTATTTTATAAAGATGACAAATATTAAGCTCTTATGGTTATTGTATAATGTATAATTATATGTATCTATATGTAGCCCAACTGGGAGATTATTGGAATTTTTTTGTATATGAGCCCATATATTTATACATATAAGTAAAGTATTATATATTATATCGTATAAAAAATTGAGAGAATTAAATTTATGATCTATTTAAGAATTATATTATTTTTGCTTATGTGGCATCTAAATTAAATTTGTATGGAAATAATTATTTGTGTAGAAGCCAAGTATTTATTTTATTTTTGATGATGAGTTGAAATAAAAATAAAGACACTTAAAATATAAAAGGGTAATGATCCCCAATTTAAGTGGTAAAATTCTCATTTCCCTCATTTCACATCTTGAGTGAAAATAAAAGGTCTCTCAAACTTTTGAAGAATGTCGCTTCAAATGTGAAAGATCAAAGACATTAATTCTGCATTTCAATGGATTCATGTACGCTTTAGATAATTCTTATCGATGATTTGACATGCTTTTCGGAGACGTCAAAATTATTTTTTTCGTCTCCTTTAAAATTTAACAAAAAAATACTGTGAAAGCATGAATTATTAGTATACAACAGCATATTATTTCCTATAAATTCATTGTCATCACATGGTTGGGTTACAATAATTAGGTGGTGAGGAAGAGCGATGGTGATCACTTGCATCTAACATTTGATAGAGCTCTTTCTAGCTCTATATTCAAGTCCAACTCCAAGCTCCTTCCTCTCCCTCATGGAAAACAAAAAGAAAAGATTATTTATAGGTTTTTTAAGTAACATTTCAATAATGTTAATCAACATATTGAAATACTTATTTCAGTGGTTACGTTATCATAAATCATTCTTTTATCATTTAAGTACTTCAATGATAACATAATTGAGTTTTATTGCCCTTGCTATATTTTTTCTCTTTTTAACTATAAAAACACAAAATTAAAAACATTTCATCTATCAAATAATGACATTAAGTTTCAACAATGCCTTAACAATTTAAGATGCGTTTGAGACGGCTTTCTTACTGCTTCTTAAAGCAAATTTTTAGTATAAAAATTTAATTTTTGTACTAGAAAGGTGCTTTAAAAAATATTAAAAAAAGTCATCCCAAACGAGGCTTTAATTTGACCTTATTAATTATTTTTTTAAATAGAATTAGAGTTAATTGTTTATTTTATTCATCCACTTATTGTTCTAATTTTTATATGGAAATAAATTACATTTTGATGTTATAATAAAAAACAATTATAATAAATTAAAAATTTTAGAATTTTTTTAAAGATTAAAGCATGTAAAATAAGCTAAAAGAGATTTTATACTATGACTATCATAAAAATTCACTAAAATAATTTTTCTACTGTGAAATAACAAAATTAATAAAATAATTAAAAAAATTTATTTACGCTCCCTCTAAAAATTTCTGGGTAAGCCTTTATCTTCTCATAGCAAAATCAAATTCTTCTCCTCAGTCTTTCTTAAATCAAATCTATACAAACAAAATTTTAACCCATCACATTTATATTTGATAATATAATTACGTGAGTACTGTTATCGATTATAATCTACTTACTAACACCTTCAGTTAGCCTCGCCAAAACGCCAACAATGGCCGACGTCGTCACCGTCGACGGCTCCGCCTGCTGAAAATTACTTCGGTCATCATTGTACCCATCATTTGCATCCGGTCCGCCCACGATCGCTCCATCAATCACATTCGGGTTCGGGTTCGGGCTATTAAACCATCTGCCAAACCCACCCTTACAGTCCACCGGCGTCGGGTCCTTCTTAATCGAGACAACCGAAGCGCCTCGATGGTGCACTTTGCCTGGCCAGGTCGGGCCGAACCCGACCATGTAACTCATGTTCTTTGGGTTGGCGCCGAGGATATAGTCGACTTGTTTGGATACGAAGGCGATGATTTCCGGCGGGGAGAGGACGCCGAAAGGGCATTGAAGGGTTGCTTTGGCGGCGGCGAGATGGTTGGAGTGGGCGGAGAGGAGGAGCAAGGCGGCGGTGGTGTACTGTAAATTGTTCCATGGTTGAAACCATAACAAGCCGCCGGGGCTTAGTTTAACGTTGTTATGGCCTTTTTGGAGGAGGGAGCAGAGGAATTGGTCTGCGGCGTCTTTGTATTGGCTCAAAGCGCCGTTGCTGCCATTTTTCTTTTCAAGAATGAGCTGTGAAGAATTGCAAATAGAGCGGAGGAAACATAAAAAATGTGATTAGTTTCATTACTCATATAATTATTTTTAAGCGTCGCACATTATAGATGAGAAGACAGGTAGGGAGTAGAACCTTGGCGACGAGAACTTGAGCGCCGGCGAACTTGTCGTCCCAGGAGAACATGGACCGAACGCCGCCGCTGTTGCTGGATTTGGCGAGGAAGTCGAGGTAGGTCTGGTTTCCGGTGGCACGGTGGAGCCACGCCGCCGCCCAGACAAGCTCATCCTGTATGAACGTAGGTGCATATCTGTAAATTATAATGGATGCGTGTAATCTACAAATCATGAATTGATAAAATTATTTTAAAAAATTGTCAAAATTTACGTCAAATCCGCTGCTAGAATAGAACTGGCCAGCAACGGGAACGCTGTTCTGATACAACCCTGGATGTCTCTTAGCAAAGTCGAATAGCTGCATGAAAAATAAGTAAAAATAAATAAATTAAATATCAAAATCATAAGCAATCAACCGACACACGAGATTAAAAAAATGTCCAAACAAATTTAATTACTTGTTCTGCATGGTATAGAAGATCGTTAGCGTATGCAGGATCGGACGGCCGAAAAGCAATGGAAGCAGCCGCTAAAGCGGCCGCCGTCTCTCCGGCGACGTCGGCACCGGGATGGGAAGCGTCGACCTTATAAGATGTACGAGGCGTGGTCATATCCTCCGGTCTTTGCCAGCAAGCGTGATCAGAATTGCCGTCGCCGACCTCAACGTAGAGCACGTCGGCGGCGGTGTGAGCATGCAGGAAGTAGTTGGTTCCCCAAGAGATGGCGGTGAGTGCGTTAATGAGTTCGCCGGCGGCCGCCAGCTGATTTCGGAACTCGACGACGCCCCAAGAGAGAGTGGTGATGGTGAAGGCCATTGGGAAGCCGAACTTAACATTGTCGCCTGAGTCGTAGTATCCACCCACCAAGTTCACCTAGATCAGGAAGACTCGTTTTTTTTAATAAACGAGTCGAATTTAAGTTCAAATTTCAGACCCATTTCATTATTGATTTGAGTCGCCTACCGAACTAAATTGACCCATATTGATTGTTGTGTTTATGTAGCATGAAATTTGACTTTATAATTAAGAATGATTATATGATATTGCACCATATATTAAATTTCTCTTGATTAAGATTTGTTATTGGCATCGTTGGAACGACTTGATTGATATTTTTATATAAACAAATTAGCAATGTATGTTCAAAAGGGTTGTCGGCAAATCGGATATGGACAAATCGGGTTCAGATCTAGAGTTTGACCCGACGGGGTTTAAATCAAATGGGTTCAATGTTGGTTAATTTGAGGTCAGACTCAAACCTGATCCGTTAAGCCATTTTAATACCCCTGTTTATCATTAATGGAGTGCTACCATTATATTATTATTAATAATATAATATATAATAAATATTCTATTATATTTAAAAAAATAATTTTGAAAACAAAGAAAAAAATGTCTTAATTATTAAAAAAAAACTTGAGCTTACACCGGCATCGCTTCCATCCCTGAGAGCAGAGTCACCTCGCCATCTTACTCGCTGGTCCTCTGGTAATTTTCCAGATCTCTGAGCCTCAAAATAGACTAGAGATTTAGTCAGGGCTTGCGTGTATTTACTCGCAGCCTCTCCATGTCCTACAACAGAAACCAAAAGCCAAAGAACTAAAATATAGCCACACAACTCCATCAATTTCAACTGTATAAACTTTATTTTCTATTTTCTACGCATTTATAGTGTAGTAAACAGTCATATTAGTGAAGTTAATTAATTACTTAACATTTTAAAATGATCACATTAAGAAGAATTTATGAATTTAATCATATCTGTTATTGCATGTTAATGAGATCAGTCGCATGGCTTCATCAAGTAAGTAAATAAAGGAGAATATATTTCTAATAGGAAATATTTTAGCCACATGTATTGTATTTCCTAAAATGGAATTGAATTATTATTTTTAATTATGAATAAATACTAATTATTTCTTGTTTAATTGAGTGATCTGATTCTTCGGAAATTTAGGGGTTGTTCCTCTAATTAGGGATCATATTAGTCATTAATTAAATGTTAAACCAAAGTGGTAAGTTGTCATCAATATTATCATCAAGTATTCAATTAGTATAATTAATGGCATAGTAAAAGTTTTTTTTTTTTATTTTTTTTATTTTTTTTTATTTTTAATGTAGGTTGAATTGTGGAAGGTTGAAATAGGTACTAGTCATGAAATTTTAATTTTAGTTATAATAATTTTTTTTATGTTCATTTTTAAAATCGGCTCAAATCATGTTAGGATAAGCCTGTTTGATGTTTGATTTTTGTTATGATTAGTGCAACATATAATATCAAATAGTGTACTAATTTTAGCGTAAATTGGATGACATTCAAGTCCATGTTGGTATGATTTGTGTGAGGATTACCGGTCTATTTTGAGAAAGAAAAAAAAAAACAAAAAAATAAAAGCATTTATTATAGAGGTGTCAAAATCGGCTTAACGGATTGGATTTGAATCCAACTTAAAATTAACCTAGCCTAAACCCGGTCAACTTGAACATGTCTTGTTTAATAAATGGGTTAAAAAATTGGATATGAACTTGACCTCCTAACAATCCAAATAGCTTTAACTAGACCCGATAATACATTTTGATTAAAAAACAATTTATAATTTGTTAACAAATGATTTTAGATTTATTGATAAAAAAAGAATATCATACTAAAAAAATTAAAAATAAATTAAGGAAAAAAATTAAATCAATCATTTTATGTGAAAATTGGGTTGGCAGGTCAACCCCAACCTGAACCCTACCCATTTAATGAATTGGTCAAAACTCCATACCCAAGCCAGACTTATTTATTAAATAGGTCAACCTAAACCTAGATTTTTGGGGTCGGCTTGATGGATTGGATTATTTATTGACATCCCCAATTCATTCGAATAAAAAAAAATCCAAGAATTTCTTCTTCGGCTAATTTATTCTGATTGTCAACAAATTTTGGGTGCCTGCCATATTTATGCTTTTTCATCGTAATTTTTCTTTTTCGCATAAATTAAGTTTTATGATAAAGGATTTCGTCTCCACCTCCAAATTTATTTCTGTCGCGTATTTTTATTTCTGTTTGATCACAAACTAAAAAAAAGAAAAAAAAAAAACTAAGGGCTTAATTTTAATTACCGTCAATCAGTAACTAATAGTTTAATTAATAATTGTATTACCAATGATTTAATTAATTATTTAAGTGTTATTTCATTAGTTTTAATTATTAATTATAATATTCACTTAAGTTCATTATATTAATTATTAATTATACTATTAGTTCTTTAATTAAGCTAAATTAGATTATTTAATTATACTACTAACTAGATCAACAACAACAACATTATAGTGCTAATTGTTTTATTGAACTAATTAATTATTAATATTTTAAATAATATTAATTAAGTTAAATCAGATTAATTTCTAATTTTTCTAATTTTAGATGGTAGGTTGTCTAGGTTTTGTTTTTTATCTTCTCCATTTCTTTGTTGCTACTTTACATGCTTTGCATGTAGTGTTATGAAAGAGTTGCTAAATCTTTGCCTCCTTCGACAACTTTGGATCGGAACTCATGACGGGAGCTCACTCGCTCAGAAGGGAATCATCTTTATCCCTTTCGAAGGTGGGTGGCCATCTTTGAATTTTAATTTAATTAAAAAGGAAGTAACTTATAAGGAATAAGTGAAGTACAAGTAAAACATAAAATTTTAGGGTTAAAATCTATACTTATTTTCAAACTTATTATTTAATTGCAATGTTATTTTCACAGAGATTTTAAGATGCATTATAAAATACTTGCTATTATAGGTTCACTTACATTTGGCCTTTCAAATTTTACCAAGGTTTGTATGAAAATTTGGAAGTTTCAAACATTTAATTTAGAATATTATTTGTACTTAATTGATTAGTACATATAAAATACAATGATTTTAATGCACATATCCTGATGCCTACTCATAACTCTACTTTTATTTATACATTCCTTTAACCTCTCGCACCTTTTTTTTAAGAATAATTTATTTCTTTAAAAAGATGAAGGTACAAGCAAGTCCAAAAGAGGATTAAGCATCACAAGCTACAAGAAAACAACCTTTAGGAAACAATCAATCATAAAAGAAAACTCAAAGAATACGAGCTCAATTAGTGGCAAAAATCTGTGACCACCGAAACGGTAGGCAAGGGTCATCCAATAGAAGCAAGCATCATGCTACAACGAAGAAGCCCAAAAATGGACAAACATAATGACATCCCACAAGAAGATCTCCAAGAAGATGCCATTAGTGGTTGCCAACTAGCCTAGCCGATCAGATGGGGAGCATAATCCCCTCATCACTGCCCAGGTTAAAAACCTCACCACCAGCTTCCAAACCAATGAAAGCCTTCCACAACCCCAAAGCCGAAAAGCTAGACAACCAAAAAAAGGCATCCAAAACCTCCATCCAAACACTTGTAACATCAGTAGCACCCAGACAGAAGCAAAAAAGCCACACTATTATTTGGATTTCCTACGATGACGCTTGCCCCCACCCAAGGAACAAGCTTTTTCCATAATATGACCCGCTTGCAAACTATAAAATTCATACAAATTGTCAGTCGGGTCAGCCAAACCTCCCTCCTCCTCTTCCCCACTAAAAGTGGAAACCCCTAAACAATCAGAATGATCTACAGATAAATCTTACAACTTGCTAGCCAAATGGGTATGCATTGCATAATTGGAAATTAGAGAAACTGACGCATCAACAAAATGAGCAGGTGTAAGCGCCCCCACAGGTGAATCCAAATCAATTACATGAGAACTTTCAGCTGTAACACCCAACTTAGAGGATCCAACATCAATCACCTGATTAACTTCACACTAACTGTCTAACTCTTCCACCCGATTATCACCAGAAACAAAACCAAAATGTGAATTCTCAATAATAGTAGGAGAAACAATTATTGAATAACCCACATGCACAATAACCCCCTCCAGAATACCGCGGGCTCATTTACATTACAAACATCCAAATTCTCTGACACAAGTGTATCAGCTTCCGAGGTTACAAGAACAACGGAAGACCCACCATCAAAAGCAGCCAATGAAGGCCCCACAAAACCAACAACAATGGAATGAACAACAACCCCAGCTGCCTCTACCCTAAGATCAAAGACCACCCAATTAACAGCACTAATGAGAACCTCTTTAGAAGATGCAACATGACACTTAGAAGAAACAACATCAACATTTCCATCAATAATAATATTTTCCACAACACCAGTTTCATTCCTAACCTTCTTAAGAGGAATATTAGAAAATCAAGACCAATCACTGGGACAGACGACAAGGAACGACACTCCCCCTCATATGCCCTAGAGCTTTACATTGATTACAAAAGGGAGGGAAAGCCTCTATCTCAATAATTTGGATGTATCCAAACTTATGAGGACTGAGCCACATTTTTTCGGATACTTTTTAGCGATGTCACATTCTACAAGGACACGCATAATAGAAGGCCGAGAGCTAACGGAGGTGGCGTATTCAACTTTTAACGGGCGGCCAAACAACGAGCCCAAGGCATGCAAAATTCAGGGAGAGAATAGATGAAGCTGTAAGTTAGGGAATGAAATCTAAATGGGAATAACAGAGGATTCAACACCAATATCAAGGTAGGGAGACCATTTGGATAATTTCATGTAACACTTATAAACAAGATACGATCTATGGAAAAAAAAAAAAACTCTGCTATAATCCAGGTCACTCAATAATTTTATCAGCACATGAGAGGAGTCAAGCAAGGTAACTAAGAAATCAGCAGTAAGCTTAAGGTTGAAAAAAAACCTACGGATGGAATCCAAGCTAGGGCGACAGGAAGGGAAAAAATCAATTAAGACATACTGGAAGGGTGCCACAAGTGAAATGATCTCCTCTTCAGAGATCCACATAGCTGGTAACCCCCTAAAGGTAGTCATTTTGATCTCCAGAAAACAAACATCAGAGATATAACTAGATAAAACATCCAAAAAAGAACACGACTTCTTGGATCCATAAAAAAAACCAGGATCCAAGACCCGATTCGCCGTCTTACATGCCACTAATGGCCGAAGGGGATGAAATAAACAACAACTAAAAAGGTACAAAAAATCAAAAGAAAAGAAGGAAAACTTTCCTTAATACAGAGAGATGAAAATGGCGGAGCGATGCCAGAGAAAATTTGTCGGGATAAGCCTAACGGAGCGGAACGAGAGATGCCCTAGCTCCGTAGGAGAGCGTCACACACCTAATTATAGTAACTGGGGCCAAAGTGAGAATAGAATAGTGCCACATAACCCCACACACCTACTTTTAGTAAGTTTGACAAAAATCCCTCTTATATTCACCAAAGAAGATGTGGCCAGAACATGGCATATATGATTCTTATAACATATCAAAGAGTGCAGTTTTTGACATATAAAAACTTCTTCAACGCCATGCTATGAATAATACATTTGCAAATGCAACAATAATAAAATTATAAATCCAATGTAGTGCTCAAAGAATGCATGAACTACTAGTGAAAGTCAATTTGCTTGTATAATATTATGTCCACTAAACGTTTCCCTTTGAGTTTTAAATTTCGGAGGGATATTCATAAGAACATTTTAAGACTTCTATATAAATACTATAATTTTTAGAAAAGCCTCAATTTAGTAATATACTCAGATAATTATATAGAAAAAAATCCAACTAGTAAAAATTTTATTTCTTATAATCAAATTATTCAAAGTAAAATGTAAAATAAAAAGAACTAATGTATAAAATTTGAGAAAAATATATTTTTATTCATAACTTTTTTTATAAAACCTGTGGAATTGAAATTAGAGATAGGAGTTTAGAAGTCTATATTGTGCTATGGAATACCCTGAATAGATTTGATTGATAATTTTAGCATCTTGACCTCTAAAATCTCTCTCTCTTTATTTCTCTCTTCTCTTTTCTTCTCTCTTCTCCTATCGTCTCTAGCAAGTAGCTAAGTGATGAGGAATTTTGTAATTAAATTTAAGTTTTTTATTATTTAAAACCCACTAATCTAACCTAACACCATAAAGCTCAACTCCCCATCACCATTGTGCTCATAAGGAATCTTTTAGATTCTCTTAGAATCTTTTCATTTAAGCCTTGGTATTGCAGGGCTATCACCCAGCATAGGAGTGCATGCTCAATTTTTCCCTTCACTTAAGAGCTCAATGTTGCAGTGTTGCCAATCTCAGCACCATGGTAGTTACAGAGTAATTTTGATACTTAGAATTTAACTTCTCCAATTTAATTCTTGGCTTATCCAAGTCTCAATTAAACAATCTAAGTCATATAATTGCTAATAAAATTAAAATTAATAACCATTAATATAAATTACTAGAGCTCCTTACAGCAGATATTACATTTTATCATCCACCATCACTAGCCCATTGTCATCCATCATTGTCTTGTCTCTATCACCCTCCTTAACCTTCTTCACCAATAACTCATCATTGTTCCCTATCTATAACTATGCCAACTAATTCCCACTACTATTAACCGCCACTAACCATCATCGCCAGCTACCTCTATTTCCTCCTTCATTGCATCCATCCACCTTTCCGTTTCTAGCACCCATGTTTGTTTGTTGTATTTCAACATATTTAAAATATATTATAATAAATATAAAATTTCTTTCAATTCATTTGATTTGCATTTAGTATGCATTTCTAAATGCTCTCATTTTGATTATTCAACTTTTCAAAAAGGTGTGTTTTAAAAAAAATCCATTCAAATAGCTCTTCAATAAAGTGTTTGCATTCCCTTTGAAGGTGACTTCCAACATTGAGAAGGTTGTCATCATAATGTTAGATTACCTATAACAACTATCTTCTTCTTAATTATTTCTTAAATTTTCTTTATGTAATTTAATCTCGCATTATCATATAGTTTCTTATGTATTTTTTTTTTTGGTTTAAATTAATATTTTTAATATTTACTTAAAATTTTGTTAAAACTTGCTACATTATGATCCTTTCCATTTGTAAGTTCTATCATTTCTACTGTAATTCTAGGTCCTCAAATTTAAACTCAATTTTACTCAAATCAACACAAAATAACTAATATCTAGCTCACAAATAGGGGTGTCAATTCGGGTCGATGGGTCTGGTTCGGGTCGAACACGAGTTGACCCGATTTTAAACGGGTCAACCCGAACCTGACCCGTTTTTGTAAACGGGTCAGCTATCTCAACCCGGACCCCACCTGCGCGGGTTGCCAGGTTGACACGTCCCGACCTGATTACTTAAAATAGTTTAGGGTTTATGCGACAGTAGGCACGGCGGTGCGGTGGAAGTAGGCGCGCAGCGGCAGACCAGAGGCACGGGCACCGCGGCCAGCGACCAGTCGGAACGAGTCGCGACTGAACCCGAACGGCCAAACCCCACGCGAGTGGCCGGTGGCGAAGCCGAAGCGGCACGCGAGCGGGCGCTTGGCAGTTGGCACGCGAGCGGCAAAGCCGAAGCAGCACGCAAGCGGGCTCTGCCGCGCTGGCACGCGAGCTGCCGCGCTGGCACGCGAGCGGCGAAGCCGAAGCGGCACGCGAAGCTCGAAGCGCGGAAGCGAGCTCTGCCTCGCTGGCAGGTGAACCGGACAGTCGACGCGTTGGGCAGCCGGGCAGGGATGCGTCAGGCAACCGGGCAGGGACCATTTTCGGGTAGTTTTCGGGTTCCTGGGTCAGCCCGAACCCGACCCGATTTTTGAAACGGGTCAGTTTACTGAACCCGAACCCGACCCGTTTCATAAACGGGTTGACTTGAACCCGGATTTTTTCGGGTCGGGTCAAAAATTGACACCCCTACTCACAAATATCCTAACTCTTTTGTAATTCATTGAATACTATTTTCCATATATTATATAAAACATAGAAAGATTTTCCAAGTTACAATCTTGATCACATAGAGAAATAAGGCTTTTGATAGGCATGGTGGCCATCATCAACACTAACCACTTTTATGGGAATGATAGCATTATCACCATGAAGAACCTGCCCAAAATTATAACTATCTCTTCCTTCAACCTTAATGAATGATTTCATCACTAGAACAACATGTACATATATTATTATATTGGAGAACTAATATAAATCTTTACTTAGTTTGCCCAAATGAAAAATATTATGACATGTCAAAGCCTATTTAGGGTATAAAGATTTGAAAAATAACTAGTTAGCTCTTGGGATGAAGAAAATGTGGAACTCTAATAAAAACACTTAATTATTTCATGATCAACTATTATTTGAGCTAGACACACTAACATAGGGTTCGATGTTAGTCGTTGATTATATGTCTCATGTTGATGAGTTAACGAGCAAATACAAAATCATAAAATATCATAGAGAAATCATTTCTATTTTATATTCTTGACCGCTTCTGAATAATCTATTAGGAAACATTGACTCAAAATGTTTATACTCTCGAGGATGCATTCCAATGAGCTCTTTAGTTAGAGCAATGTCTTCAACCTAAACATCTAAAAGAGTACATTATATCAATCTAATATAGTATTATGAGGGAAATTTTTCAGTTGAAATCTTCTTGATGAAAATAGTCTTCTATCTCAAAAAAAAAAAAATAATAATAAAAAGGGAATAATATTTCTTCACAAGTTTAAAAGATAAATATAAATAATTTTAAATACTTCTGAAAAATTTCTCGTATCTAGTGGAAAAATATATTGGCCTTAATTAGTGTTGAGTTGATATGAGCAAGATTCAAAGATTAATCACATAATAAGAAAGTATCTTAAAAAATTCTTAATTAATGTAGGAACTTATATATATTTGATTATTCAAGGGTCAACTTGAAGAAAGAATATAATGAAAACAATGAAAATGCTCAAATAATGTTATCTAATGATGAGCTATTTTGTGGTAAGTTATCTTCAATATTATCATTAGGCATTCAATTAAAATAATTAAAAGAAGAGTAAAAGTTTTTTTTTTTTCTATTGCTAGAAATTTTAGTTTTCAGAAGTCATGGAGTTTTACTTTAATTTATAAATGTCAAGTAAAATTTATACCCTTTCAATAATATATCAAATCCTGATAAAAACGGCATTAAAATTATGGGTGCTAATTAGTTTTATTGGTAGGATTTTAAAAATTATTATGAAAATTTTGGATATGATTTTAATTTAAGTTATAATAGATCTTATCATGTCTATTTTTAGGTGGAAAAAGTATTAGCCTGGAAGGAGCATTTCTTGGCAATGAGTAGGGAATGTTGGAGTATTTTCTTATAGGAAATAATGCATACATATTAATTTTACATTAGGAACTATTTAATTTTTAATTATATTAAAAATATGATCAAATTAAGGATTTATGTTTATTATGCTTTTGAGACATCTCATTAATTTGTATGGAATTTATAATATGTTGCAATGGGGTATTTTATTTTATTTCTATGATGGCCAAGTATAAATAGTGTTATAGTCATTAGTCTAAGGAGTTGATTCTTATTTTGTTCGCATCCCATCTTGATTTAAAAAAATACTCTCTTAAAAAGTAGCTTTAATGAAAATTCAAAAATCTTATATTTATATTTCAATTCATTCAAGTGCACCTTTGACTAAATCTTTTTGATGATTTGACATAGATCCTATCTAATGAATATTATTTTAGTCATTATATAGTGTAAGAATAGGTCTAGTCAGTTCAAGAACCAACCCTACCCAATATCTAACTGGGTGAAGTAGGGACGATATAACAGCAAACTGAGCAGGCCGATGGTGTGGATGAGCTCAGCTGGCATGTTCGATCACACTTGTGAGCGGAGTGGAGTGTTAAAAATAACAGCAGGGACTCCTTGTGAGTGATAATTATGATTTGTCCACTCCAGTGTAAACCACGAATGAAAGAAATTGAGAGGACTATGTCGAGAGGAAGAGGAAGGAGGAAAAAGGTAAGTTTGTGCAATTAGTTCATTTTGGTGTACATTCTTTCATGATTTTCACCTAAACAGAGTGTAATGTATAGTTAAAGGCAAAGGAAGAAATTGGGAGAGTAAGAGAAGGAAATTGGGCTTGAGAATTCTTCTTTTATAGCATCAAAAGAAGTGTAAGTGACTTTAATTTCTTATAACTTATGTTCAGAATTATATAAGAAAATTAGTATAATTTCAGACTTCTAATTGAATGATTTGACAAACAAGAAGTAGTCAATGTAATATAGGATTATATATGATTCTTTTATGTATGTATAAATGTTATGTTGTAATTTGTGATTATCCACAAAGTTTACTAGGTAGACTAAAACTTTTAAATAATTTTTAGATAAATCTTTGATAAATAGAAATGCCTGAAGGAGAAGAATACGTCTATAGAAGAAGGCAATTGACTAAGACATGTAAAATCAAATTTATGTTTATCTTCAAATTTGTAAGTTTGTTAGTGGCTCTTCAATTTTGTCAAGGATGTTAGTTATTAACTATTTATGTATTTAAAACAAAAGAATTAACCATATGAATATCCGTTATGGCCTCGTTAATTCATATTTACAGGTTAGGTTGTAACAAAAGTGATATCAGAGCCCCCAATAGGATATAGCTTATATTGAAGAGTCATTATGTTGCTTATTGAATTTAAGAAACTTGATCTGATATAACTTATGAAAATTTATAATATATTTATTTTATTATAGGAATCAGAATGGTCCTGAATAAGATGTGGAAAGAGATGTGCCTAATATTATTATTAATCCTGATAAACTGACACGAATAATAACAATAATGATATGATTAAATCAGGAATTAATAAATTAATCATCAAGAAGTGGTAGTAGTAGTGACATGCCCATGGATAAATATTTAAAGTCATTTCAGGATATGAGGTTTCCATTATTTAAAGGAGTGGAGAACTAGTTGAAGCAAAAAATTGGTTATTAATGATTGAGAAAATATTAAGAGGGATGTTCTGTCTAGAGGAAATGAAGGTTTTATTGGCAATATTTGTACTTAATGGTGAAGTTGAAAGGTGGTGGAGGGGCCAGTTCTAGGATAAATTTGGAGGGGTACCTACCATCTTGATCTAATGGGATGAGTTTATTCTAGTGTTCATAGACTAATTTATTCCTCTTTCTGTGAGGAGGTAAATGCTGGATAAATTTCTAAGGCTAGTATAAGGACATAGGTCAATTATGTAGTATGAGATTAAATTTACTACTTATCTAGATATACTCCTCAATTAGTTCATACTGTAGAAGAAAAATCTCATTATTTTTTTCTCTAAATTAAAAGATGTTATTAGGCAGCCTATTGTCACTCTACAGATAAAAGATTATTCCGTATTGTGGAGAGAGCTAGAAGGGTTAAAATGCATATACAAAATACCCAAAGGAGACATGAATTTTAGAATAGGAAGAATGTTAATGTTATGGGAGTTTCCCACGATTCTCACATTAGATCAATTTCACAATTTGGGAAGTCTAGTTGGAAGAAGGCAAAATCCAATAATAGTAGTAGTCAAATGAGACTGAATAATTACAATAAGTATGGAAAAAAACATAAGGGAGAATGCCTTTTTAGGTCAAATACTTGCTTCTAGTGTCATCAACCTAGATATATAGCAAAGAACTACCCTACTTTAGGGAAAAGACCATCAAGAGAATCAAGGATGAATGTTATACCCTCCTAGAGAAATGTTGGCAGATCGAAGATGCTAGAATCAATTGCTTTCACTCCAGAGCCAAGTCAAAGTTGACCAAATACTCAATCTATAATATATGTACTATCTCAATATGATGCTAAGGATTCACCTAAAATGATTACATGTATGTTTTTAGTTAATTTTATATAAATATATATGTATGATAACAATTCAAGATAGACATGTACAAACGGGGGAGATTCCTCCATATTGGAGAAATTTGTTAAATCGGTTGGGTTGAACGTTTATATAGCACCCACAATTTTAGAAGTTTTGATCACAAAATGAATGTTAATAGTTTATGTCAAGATGATTTCAAAATAAATAAGAGGAAATTTGAAGCAATATTGAATGTTTTACCGTTGCATGAATTTAACATGATCTTTGGAATTGATTGGTTATTCAATCACTTTGTGATCATAGATTGCAATAATAAAATTTTTAAATTTAAATTTCTCAGAGAAAAATAAATTAAATTTAGTGGTGATACCGTATATGAAAGCTTGGAAATTTCAATCTAATGGATATTAAGGTTTTCTTGCTCAAGTAAGAGATACAACTAAAGATGTTAAAGAGTTAAAAGATATACCTGTAGTGAAAGAATATCTAGAAGTGTTTATAAATAACTTGTCAGGGTTATCACCAGAAAGAGAGGTATAATTCACTATCAATTTATTATCGGGTTCAAAACTAGTAGAATTAGCACCCTACAAAATGAAAGTTTAGAAATTTTAAGAGATAAAAAGTCAACTATATGAACTGCTAAATAAAATATTTATCTAGCTAAGTTTCTCACCTTAGGGAGCTCTAGGGTTGTTTGTAAAGAAGAAGGATGAGAGTTTCAGAATGTGCATAGATTACAAATAATTAAATAAGATTACTATTTTAAATAAGTACTCATCACCCATAATTGATGACTTATTTGATTAACTTGAGGTAGCTAGAATTTACTCTAAAATTAACTTAAATTACAGATATCATCAGTTACGCATTAAGGAAGAGGAAATTTCTAAAATTACTTTTAGAATATATGAGTATATGAATTTTTTGTGATGCCATTTGGAATGATGAACACTCGAGCTTTGTTTATGGATCTAATGAACAAAAATTTCAAACCGTTCCAAGACATTTTTTATTGTATTTATAGATAGTATTTTGATTTACTCAATAGATGAAGAAAGCCATTTAAGTCATCTACATGCAGTGTTGCAAACACTCAAGGAGAATAAATTATATACCAAGTTTTCAAAATATGAATTCTGGTTGAGTAGTGTTAATTTTTTTGGGCATGTAATTAGTGGTGAAGGTATTTCTCTGGATTTAAATAAAATCAAAGCTATTGTAGAATGGCCAATATCGACTATAATTTTAGAAGTCAGAAGTTTTCTAGGTCTTACTGATTATTACAAGAGATTTGTGTAGGGACTTTCTCATATTGCAATGCTATTATCAAGATTAATATCAAAGGAAACAAAATTTGAATGGGAAAATCAATGTAAAGAAGCTTTTTAAATATTAAAGAATTGCATAATGACTGTTCCAATATTGTCAACTTCATCAAGTACAGTGTGATTTCAAATATTCTATGATGCTATGTTTAGGGGACTTGGATGTGTATTGATGTAATCTGATAAAGTAGTGGCACATATTTTAAGAAAATAAAAAGCTCATGAAAGAAATTATCCAACCCATGACTTAGAATTACCAGCTATGATTTTTTCACATAAATTTGGAGATATTATAGATATGGAGTTAGGCGTGAAGTCTTTGCAGATCATATACACCTTAAATACATATTTAATCATCAAGAGCTTCATCTAAGACAAAGATAATGGTTAGAGCTTATCAAATATTGTGATTTGGTATACAATATCATCCTGGATAGACAAATATAGCTATAGATGCATTAAGAAGAAAGACTTTTGGATATAAAAATTGGTTGATTACCCAGCAGATGTAGATAATTAAAGATATGGAAAAACAATTCAGTGGTAAATTAGAAAGATACAAGAATCATGTTATTAAATTAGTTGGTGATTCAATCCACTTTGAAGAATAAAATATGTAATTCAATGTCCCAAAATATAAATTTCTAAGAAATTATATAGAAAGTTCAAGCGGGGCAGTTAGAAAATTTTGTACTAAATGATGAAATAGTGTTAAAACATAAAGACCAAATATGTGTTCCAAACATGATGATAGAAAGTTCACATCTCAGGTTATATAATTCATCCAAGATGTAATAAAATACATCACAAACTTAGAGGATTATTTTGATGGTCACGGTTAAAAAGAAGTGTTACAGAATTTGTGGCAAAAATATATTTCTTGTCAAATGATTAAAGTTGACATCAAAGTCAGGTGGTCAATTGCGACTATTATTAATACATGAATGAAAATGGGATGAAATTGCATTAGATTCTAAAATTGGATTACCCAAGTCAAGGAAGAGTCGGGATGCTATTTGGGTTACTGTGGATCGATTAACAAAGTTTGCTCATTTTTTACCAATCAAACAAACATATTCAATAGAAAAATTAACAAAAATATTTGTTAATGAAATTGTGAGATTGTATGTAGTTCCAAAATCTATAAACTCTGATAGAGATGCTATATTCACTTATAGATTATGGAAAAAAGCTTCAGAAGCCTTGGGTAGTAGATTGACTTTAACACTGCATTTCACCCTCAGATAGATGGGTTATATGGAAAGATTCAAACTTTGGAGGATTTACTTTAGTTATGTGTCTTTAATTATGGTGAAAATTAGGAGATCCATATAACTATAATTGAATTTACATATAATAATAGTTTCCAATCTAGCATTAGAATGGCATCGTATGAGATTCTCTATGGAAGGAAGTGTAGAACACCTTTGTGTTAGACATAAACAGATGAAAGAAAATTAAATATACTAAACTGGTGGATGATGTTACTCACAAGATCAAAGTGGTCATAAACAAATTAAAGGCAATGCTAGATAGGCAACAAAAATATTATGATGTAAAATACATACCAATTGAATTTGAAGTCAATGAATTTATTTTATTAAAGTTAGTCTAATGACAGGCGTGCAACATTTTAAAAAAATAGAGAAATTAAGCCCATCGGTTATTGGTCCTTTTGAAATTATTAAAAGGACTGAGAATATGGCTTATAGATTAGATCTACTAGTGCATATATAAGGAATTCACAATGTTTTGCATATATCCATGCTTAAAAATATATATCATATGACTTATAGAGAATTCTCCAAAATCAATTGACTTGTATCTTGATTTGAAATACATTAAAGAGCTTGAAAGAACACTGAAATAAGATGTGAAACAACTGAGAAATCAAAAGATACCCTTTCTAAAGATTTTATGGAAGCACATAACTAAAAGAGATTCCCCTAGAAGAAAGAATCAGAAATATGATATCAATATAAAGAATCAGAAATATGATATCAATATCCACATTTATTCAATTAAGGAATGCCTATTAATTTTCATTTAACTTTTGAGGATAAATTTTTTATAAGAAATGGAGATTGCACGTGCGAGCAAAGTGGATTATTTAGAAATTAAAAGCAATGGATTCTAACGAGGGGTAATTATGATTTATGCACTCCCCTTAGACAAACACTCCTCTTAGGTCTACAAGGTCCCCTCGAACGAAGCAACCCATGGCTGCCGAAAAGGATCCTTCTCTCAGGTTGGGTTGACTACCTCCTCTGACTAAGTAGACCAAAGACTATGATGGCCTGGGATGATAGAACCATAGATCATGATTGGGTCCATCATCCATTCCCCCACAATCCACTTTAAGTCCATGGTGAAATTTCTATTTTAAATATGAAATTCCCAAATTCAAGCCCATACTGTTACTATACGCCAAATTACATATATTTTCTACGTATCTGATTGGCGGCTAGCCTAAATTGAAAGTTCTCTCTCATAATTATCAGGAAGGGTAATTAATTATAGGGGCTTGTGCCTATAGGAAACCAGAACTTAGATCATAAAGTCCTCGTAAAATGAGGGCAAAATCTCTAAGTAGTTTCTTATCTACAAAATCCATCCGCCTTCCAAAATTTACCCTGTAACTTAATTCATTAAAACTCTAATACCGAAAGAAAAGCAAAGTTGGCGGAGGCTGAGGTCGAATTTCGGAGCCCATAATAATGTAATAAAAATTAATACAATTGGAGATAGAATTATGGCTTTAAATATTACTATTAATGCTAAGCTGTTAATATTATAAGTGCTTATGCCCTCAACTATGTTTGGATATGAGTTCAAAATTAAAATGTTGAAATTACTTAAAAGAATTAATACAGAATATACTTCTTAAAAAAGAGTTTTTATTGGAGGAGATTTAAATGAAAATATTAGTAAAGAGGTAGATGATTTTAATAACATTCATGGTGGCCAACTGGCCATAGGTTTAAAACAAAAAATGAAGGTGGTAAGACCATATTAGATTTTTCTTTAGCTTATGATTTTTTAATATCTAATATCTTATTTAATAAAAGAGATGAACATCTTATAACTTATAAAAAATGTATATAGTAAAACATAGATTGATTATTTTCTTATAAGAAAATTAGATCATTTAGATTGCAAAAATTGTAAAATTATTCTAAGTAAAAAATTTATGTATATAATGGTGATTATTAGTTTTAGACTTTAAGATAAAGTGGTAATTAATTATAGGGGCTTGTGCCTATAGGAAACCAGAACTTAGATCATAAAGTCCTTGTTAAATGAGGCAAAATCTCTAAGTAGTGTCTTATCTACAAAATCCATCTGCCTTCCAAAATCCGTAACTTAATTCATTAAAACTCTAATACCGAAAGAAAATCAAAGCTGGCGGAGGCTGAGGTCAAATTTCGAAGCCCATAATAATGTAATAAAAATTAATACAATTGGAGATAGAATTATAGCTTTAAATCTTACTATTAATACTAAGACTGTTAATATTATAAGTGCTTATGCTCCTCAAGTATGTTTGGATATGAGTTCAAAATTAAAATTTTGAAATAACTTAAAAGATTTAATACAAAATATACCTCTTAAAAAGAGTTTTTATTGGAGGAGATTTAAATGAAAATATTAGTAAAGAGGTAAATGATTTTAATAACATTCATGGTGGCCATAGATTTAAAACAAAAAATGAAGGTGGTAAGACCATATTAGATTTTTCTTTATCTTATGATTTTTTAATATATAATATCTTATTTAATAAAAGAGATGAACATCTTATAACTTATAAAAATGGATATAGTAAAACATAGATTGATTATTTTCTTATAAGAAAATTAGATCATTTAGATTGCAAAGATTGTAAAATTATTCTAAGAAAAAAATTTATGTATATAATATTGATTATTAGTTTTAGATTTTAAGAAACGTGGTAGAAAGTAAAAAATAAAATAAAATAATTTTTTAGGATTAGATGGGGGCATTTAAATAATATTAATAAAAGTATTTTTCAGAATAAGATTTTAGATCTTAAGATTTTGTCACTACATGAGGATGCTAACGTTATATGGTAAAAAATAGCAAGTGATATTAAGATTAATGTAAAAGATATGCTTGGAGTATAAAGCGAAAATCTCCTAATAGTAAAAATAGTTGGCGATGAAATCCAAATATGCAAAAAAAGATAAAAAAATAAAAATGTTTGTTATAAAAATTACTTTAGATATGAAAATTCTAATAGTTTGAAAAGCTATAAAGAGGCTAGTAAGGAATCTAAAAAAGTTATTTGCGATGCAAAGATCTTAACTTTTAATGATTTATATAATAAATTAGATACTAAGGAGGGAGAAAGGTATATATATATAAGTTAACCAAACAGAGAGATATAAGTAGTAAGGATTTAGTTCAAGTGAAGAATATTAAGGATGAAGATAAAAAAGTAATTTTCTTAAAAGATGATATTCAACAATGGTGGATGAGATATTTTGCTAAACTTTTTAATAAAGAATGTGAAAATAAGATTGACTTTAGTGACTTTAGCACACTAAATGAAAATAAAGATTTTTATTTTTATAGGCGTATTAGTAAAATCAAAGTTATAGAGGCTTTAAGAAAAATGAAGTGTGGAAAAGCTATTGGACTTGATGATGTTCCAATATAGATGTGAAAATGCTTATGATATGAAGGAATTTTTTGGCTTACTAAACTTTTTAATACTATTTTGAAGACTAAAAAGATTTCAGATCAGTGGAGAATGAGCATGTCAATTCTTATTTTTAAAAATAAAGGTGATGCACATGAGTGTGTGAATTATAGAGGGGTTAGGTTAATGTGTCATACTTGAAAACTATAGGAGCAAGTTATGGAGCGTAGGTTGCGGCATGATACTAATGTTTCTCAAAATCATATTGGATTCATGCCGGGTAGATCTACTATGGAAGCTATACATTTATTGAGATGTTTGATGGAGAAATATAGAGAGAATAAAGAAGATATACATATGATATTTATTGACTTAGAGAAACCATATGATAAAGTTCCAAGAGAAGTGTTATGGAGAGTTCTTGAAAAGAAAGGAGTTAATAACGCTTATATTCAAATCATTAAAGATATGTATGCATGAGCTATTAATTGTGTTCAAACACAAGGTGGTTTGACTAAGTTATTTCCTATTTTGGTTGGATTACATCAAGGATCTTCCTTAAGTCCATATCTTTTTGCTTTAGTCATGGATGTTCTCACTAGACATTTGCAAGAGGATGTACCTTGGTGTATACTTTTGCTGATGATATTCTTCTTGTTGATATGACTAGAGAGGGAGTTGAAGGTAAACTTGAATTATGGAGGTCAACCTTAGAGTCTAAAGGGTTTTCTTGAGTAGATCTAAAACTGAATATATGATGTGTAATTTTAGTAGCAATATATATAGTGAGAGGATTGTGACTTTGGGAAATTAAGTCATTAATAAGAGTACACGTTTTAGATACCATAGATCTATTATTTAGAGTGATGATGTAATAGATGGGGATATTATCAGCATAATTCAAGTTGGATGGTTGAAGTGGAGGAATACATCAGGCTTTTTGTATGATAGAAAAGTCCCCCTCAAACTTAAGGGTAAATTCTATAAGATGGTGGTGAGACCTGCAATGCTATATGGTACCAAATGTTGGCCATTAAAAGAGAAGCATAATACTAGTTACGTGTTGCAGAGATGAGGATGCTTAGGTGGATGAGTGATTTTTCCCTTAGAGATAGGATGCGAAACGAGCATATAAGTGAAAAGGTTGGAGTAGCTCCAGTGGAAGATAAGATTAGAGAGAGTCACTTTAGATGGTTTGGCCACATTAAACAGAGGCCTTCTGATGACCTAGTTAGGAAAGTTGAGATATTAGATTGGACTTATATTAAGAAAGGTAGAGGTAGACCTAAAAAGACTTGGTTAGAAAATATTAAAAATGGTCTTTCTTTACTAGATTTAAATGAGAATTTGACTTTTAACATGATACAATGGTGAAAACAAATTCATGTAGCCAACCCCACATAGTGGGACAAAGGTATGATATTATTGTTGTTGTTTAGTCAACTAAGAGTATATCACTTATGGAATAAGACTTTGCTAGCAATTCTTTGCCTAAAGGCCAATCCACTTAGAAGCCACCATTATTAAATAATGCACCTTTATACTTTAGGAAAATTAGAATAAATATATATTTTTTGCATGTTCAGAATAGTAGAACGTGGCATATGCTTTCATACAATATAATGCACCCAAAATAGAGATAAATGATATTAAAGCTTCGAATCTCACTACGGGAAAACACGTGATTACCGTCGGAATTTCCGGCGGATTTTTTTGCGCCGGCATTGTCGGCGCAGGTTCCGGCGGAATGATGCGACGTAACGTTTACGGCGTCATTTCCGATAATTGCCCTTCAAGCTGAGCTAGACTAAATTAGAACTTAGGCTTCATTTGGGACGGCTTTCTTACTACTCCTAAAGAAACTTTTAACACTTCTTATATGCTATCACCTACGATTATATATGCTTGCACTAGTGGAATATTTATATTTCAATGTGCATAATTACTTTCTATCCTATCATATGATATTATACATAGAATTAAAATAAATTGTAAGAGTTTCACAATAAATTATAAAACAAAAAAATTAACTTTATATGCCTCAAAATGTGTGTGATTGGTCAGTTATGTCAACCATTCTAATATTTAGAGACATATGCTGAAAATTAACTTGAGATAAAAATGCCCTCTCCAACATTTGAAAGCCACTTATTGAGTGCTTTTAGGTTTAAAATAATTAAAATTCAAACTTTAGTTTGAACCATCATTTGAATATGGTTCAAGCCTAGTTCAAACAAATTTCAAGAGATCTCCAAATACAACCGAACGAGTTTCAAAAAAGGGTCGAGCATAATCAACAAAATTTATGCATAGTTTGAACAAGGGTCGAGCATTGTTCGAGCAAGGTTTAATTATGATTTTTGCAAGATTTGAGCATGGTTCGAGCAAAATTCGAGCAATTTTTAAGCATTGTTCGAACAAGATTTGAATAATTTATAGCACAACACAATTGAAAATTAATATAATAGAGTACAATAAAATTAGCAATCACAAAGTATAACTTAATTTTGATATAATAATCACAATGGAAATTACTAGAAAAAATGAACTATAATACAACATATTTTAATGTGTAACACTTTAGAATAAATAAGTAGATGAAATGAATTAAATGTACTTCATTTTCGAAACTAAATGAATAGAAACATCTTTTCTTCTATCTATGTATATTAATTTTTGTAAAATAAATCTACATAGCATATTTCTATAGAATTATACATGATCATGTATAATTTTCAGAAGAACTTTCTTTAAATCAAATAGATGAAGTGTTGTATTGCATATAATCTACAATCTCCGAGTCAAATAACACATGAAGTACCCATCTTTCCATTAGTGCAATTACTGAATAAATTTTTTATTTAAATTTCAAATGGCTTACCACATGACAATCTTAGAAGCATCATCAATTCTTATTCTCCTTTACTTTCAAGGACATTTGGATGGAAAGGGTTCCTGGTTGCAATTAAATAACCCTAACAACCTAAGTAATCCAAAGAAGCATTTGCAAAATAAATTCTTCATTGCTTGTAAGGTCTATGCTACAAATGGTTACAATCATACAATGTCATGCTTTTTATGAGCAATGAGATATCATATATTATCTAATAAACTTTATTCCAATTCTTTAGATAATATATGAAATCTACATCAACCGAAGAAAATAAGAAGTTTATTCTTATCTCTAGTTTATCCTAACCAACGAAAAGCTATATTGTGCTTATCATGGTTGAATATATTGAATAAAACACCATATACAAGAAAACATAAACTAACTTCCATGCTTCTTCTCATTCAAACACAACATGAATATTTTCTCCAAGTCTACATTCCTAAAGTTCTTATATCCATTTAAATAGGCATCAATAAGAATAATATTCCTACTTATTTTTTAAGTTTCTCTTCTCATGAAAAATTTTCAAATCCTAACCTAATGATTAGTGCGAATTTAATAAATTCAAAATTTGTGTTACTTTCCCTAATATTGAACATAAGGGAAATATCCTTCATTCCCCTCATTGTTAATCATCAACAGTAGTTATGAATTATTTCACCAAAAAATTGCAAATCATTTGCTTTGAAAATCAAACATAAAGGGAATTCCTTAGCCCTTTCTATAAGATCAAATACATTAAGCCATCAAATAATTTTATCCATTCCACCCCTAACTTCATATGTGCATTGAGCAATATAACTAATACCTTTAAGCCAATTCGTCAAGCGGGATAAAATGCCAAGTGAAATATTCTTAGCTATAAGGATGGGATGTCCATGAAATTGGAAGTGGCAGCTGTCCACGATTACATTGCCAAATTGGATTGGGCCTTAGCGGCTAAACCCATGGTATGGAGGGTCTCATTTCCCTTCATTCTTGGTGAGCTCAAGCATAGGTGGTATCACTTTGGAGAATTTCACATCATTACTACAGCTCCAAACTTGTTGATATGTATTTTCCAAAGCATTGAGGCAAGGGATGCAATGCTCATGAGTGGGCCGTGGATCATAGAAGGGAACATCATCGGAATAGAAAAGTGGTCTCCCACCCCCTTTCCATGCTCTCTTCTTGGACTTCACTCCCCTATTTGGATATGCCTTCCACATCTCCCTCTTATGTATTGAGATACGAACAAAATCACTCGGCTTGCCAATATGCTTGGGAAACCTTTTGTGGATGAACTCACACACGAATACTTGAGGAAGATCTTCCTATGCAATAAATTGTGTTAGAATTGATCTCTATCAAAAGCTTCAATAAGGGGGTTGGATCAATGGGCTCCATGGATGATTTTTTCAAAGAGTCAAATATAAAGGGCTTACAAACTTTTGCTTCGATTGTGGTTTCATTGGCCATGCCAATGGGGCTTGCCTATCCAAGTCTCCAACTCGTGGCACTCAATCTCCCCCAAAGTAGCCGCCATCGCCAGCCAAGGTGCATGCCACACCCATGAACTTCCCCCAACCATCCGCTCCTCTTGAGATGAAGCATAAAGCTGTTGAGGAGCCCCTTGTTTGTGAGGACAAGGATGAATCCTCCCTTGGAGCTTGAAACCTTGTCACCTGGAGAAGGAAAGACAAACCGAAGACTAATAAAGACCAAGGCACTCGTCAACAAGCCGAGCCTCCTATGCAATTCTCAGTCGAGAAGTTACAACAAATGGAAGAAACTTCTAATAGGATCATGACCTTTCACAAGCAACAATCAAGAGTGTCCAAGTCTCGCTTGTACAAAGAGCTCATCTAACTTGGGCCTTTAGCCACTTGCCCTAGGAAGAGGAAGAAGACTTCTACAGATTCCACGGGCAGGGAACCTAGTCCCCTCAAATGCTTAATGAACGACCTCTTTTCATTTGTTTGTATTAGGTATTGTTGCATAATACAAACCAATGAATGAGTCATCCTCACTTGAGGGGCTCTTCCTTTTTGTTTCATTTTGTTTGTACCTTTTCTACTGCTTGGTATGAAATACTTCTCAAGCTGCTAACCCTTCCCCTTTTATTTTTTATCTTTGGGAAGTGGTAGTCTTTCCCTTTCAAGCTTTTTATTTTCCATATTTATTTATTTTCTTATTAATAAAAAATGGTTTCTACCCAAAAAAAATATAACTAATACCTATCTACAAATATGAACACATTGATCATATAAAAACACAACAAAGCATATCAAATGAAGCAAAACAATATAAGATAATGAGAACAACAAAAAAAGGATCAGAATAATATTGAAATTAAATTAATAAAAAATATAATAGTACTAACCTCAAAATGATTATTAAAAAGTCGAGAGCATCGCTGTAAAGCTTTACCACTAACAGGTAACATAAACTCTGGTATAACAAGAAACAAAGATGCTATAATGGTTGATCTACTGATCAATGCCTAATAGTACTAAAAAAAAAAAAAAAAACCCTAGTTCAGCGGCTCAATAACATGAA
Organism: Dendrobium catenatum; assembly: GCF_001605985.2. Lineage (NCBI taxonomy): Eukaryota > Viridiplantae > Streptophyta > Magnoliopsida > Asparagales > Orchidaceae > Dendrobium > Dendrobium catenatum. The sequence goes on from NW_021318693.1 coordinate 10,859,267, forward strand.
ACCGAGTAAACCAAGACGTGGCTATAATGGTTGATTATGATGACCAAGCAAATGGAAAGAAATATATTTTCTTCATTGCCGCATGTTCTTGCACCCTATATAATGTCAAACGTTCCAATAGCCACGATTCAGTGATAGTCAAGATTAGAAGCAGCAACGTTCAGCTGTCCAGACAGACCAAATGCAGATCACGGTGATTCAAAATTCTGTCCCTGCACCACTCACGGTCGATTTATTTTCAGCCACTTGATAGCAGGAGCTCATCAATTTCAGAAATTGCTCTGATATGAGTATCAGGCAACAATAATCGAAGCAGAGGAACCATGGATGAGGAGGTTGGAACCTTTGCCTTGATCTTCTGCACTGCTTCCTTGACTACATGAGGTGGTGGTACAGAATACCATTGAAGATACCAACAAAATAGAATGGCTTCCCGTTGAGGAAACCCAGACAGGTTATGAGTCCAATTATCCAAGTTTATATAGTTGATCAAACAATCTTTCAACCCTAAGGAACTTTTAAGAATTTCTTCTACATGCTTCTTGATTGATTCCAAAAAAGTAGACTGTATTATGCCTCCTCGTGGACTAGACAGTCTTCCACTGTTCGAAGCTTCATTATAGGCTAATGCAAGCTGCAGCATGAAGAGAAAATGTATTATTCTAGATGGCTTAGCAATTTTATCACCCTTTCCACAAGACATTTCAGATGGTTAAAGCTATTGATAGCGTTAACATCGAGGGGAGCAAAGAATCATTGAAAAAATCAATGATAACCAAAAGCCTTTAAAGGATAACAAAATAGCAGAAGAAATAAACAAAGGGGCCTAAGGGGTATACTCTTTGATTTCTATCCTGTAAGTCTGAAACAGCAATCTTAGCGAATGGAGTTGAAACATTTCTCCATTATCCAACATAGATTTAATATCCATAATTGACTTTGTACCCTTCATATATCTATTATAACTGATCCTATGCTGATCTTATATATGTACAAATCTTGAACCCACGTAATACAAATAACAGAATGATTTCGAAACTTAAATAAAGAAATAATAAAATCAGCTAGGAGATTGTCACTTTTCAGGTATGCTTTCCATATACAAGTTGCATGATTTGGTTGCGCTCATGCAAGTTACAATATATTATTAATGAGATGATTCCACTGACGTGTTTAGGATTAGCTTATCTTATTTATTCTGTTAGTATGGGTAAGAATGAAAAATAAAATTCCTACCTTCAAACTGTGTAGAAAAGATAAGTCATGAAAAACAACGCAGCCACTTTTCACCTGCTCCCACATCGATGCAACTGTTGTGTACAGTGAGAGGTAAATCTGCATATCATGTAAGGTTGGCTATTTCAATATTTTGCTCAGAGAATACATATAAGGAATCTTCTCACGCTTGTTTCATACCCGCAGAAGAGCTGGCCTATCATTGCTGATACATTCAAAAATTACTTGCAAGCAGAACTCCTGGAAACTGACATCGTCTCTGAAAGATGAAGAATATAAGGACTCTTACAATTATAACCATCAAAATATACTTAGATTTCAAAATAAATCTCAATAAGACAATCCAAAATCAAACTAAATTTGGTTTCATCTGTAAATTTGCACTCCAATTTAAGTAGTCATAATTTCTATAAAATAAATCATATGGAAGCATTCAAAAAGATTTGAGCATCCAACAAAAATTATCATTTTGCATCAATACTAGGTTATTTAGTATCTTTGACCAGTAAATCTTGAGAAATTTTGACTTAAGATACTCTTTATAATGATGTCTAGCCCATTTTTGTTTTTTATTTGTTTAAATTAATTTAAAGACAACACGGTACATCTGCAATGATATTTTGAAGAGATCAATTTAGATCTTCATTACTCCGTAACAGCTCCAGCTCTAGTTTGTCAAATTCAATATCCTCTTCAGTTACAGATGAAGTATATAAGATCATATGATAGCAAAGATACAAACCATGATGTGCAGCAGAAGATTTACCCCGTATTTCTTTGCCTTAGGGGCTGGCATTCACGAACTCCTCTTCATTTAACTACATAGTAGCTACAAAGGGACTCACTAAGCCAAACATGAATATGGGGACATAAATACTTGAAAAAGTGCTCATAAAGTTATATGACTAACATTGATTCCACGAAACCACCAAATTCCAAGAACTTCCAACTTGCTAAACCAAATGGTCTAATAACTAGCAAAAGCTGCTTAATAATAATAATAATAATAATCGGCAGTATCAGATCAATTGAACTGACGAGTTAGTTTTGCTCATTACAAAGGAATGGAGAGAGCAAGGGCAAAAGGTCGATATAGGAAAACTGAGGGATAAACAAAGTGGTTGAAAGAAAGAAAAAAAAAAGTGGCCGAAGGAGAGACCGGAGAGATCAAGCGAGTGTGAGATAAGTCAAGCACAAGATTGAGTGATCATGTAGAGTGAGTGTTCACATGAGTGACCAGGTAAGTAAAGGCCGAGGCAAGTGAGCAAACAAGACTATCAAAGAGCAAGCAAAATAGGTTTTCACACAACTATGCCAGGGGTGGATGGATCAATTGAATAGCATAGTCGAATTGAGAATGAGAAAAGAGATGGGTGATTCAATATCAAAAACTAGAATTTCTCTTTTTTCTTTTAATTTAAATTTAAACGGTCAAATTTAATCTAGATTCTTATTTGTTCAAACATATAAATCTAGAACAAATTTCTATTCATCAAAGAAGTGTTATATATTTTTAGGATTATTTGGTTTGAAGGAGAGTAAAAGAAATGATTTTACAACTTGCAATAAAGAAAAGGTAAGTGATATTTAAGATGTTTAGCATGCTAAATATTCTAGGGTTATTGTTTTATTTTACAACTTTTAGATTTAAGAAGAATGTAAGCAAATAAATTAATATGAGTGTTTTATACATTATTGTATAGTATACATGACACATAGGTTATGAATGGAAGAGTTAAAAAAAGATAAGCAAACATTAAAGTCTAGTTGAAGACTTGATCTTCTAAAAATTAAATTAGGTGCTTATATCCCATCTTATAGTAATTACAGTCATTCTCCTAAGTTTGAACATTGAATGATATATCCTTTTTGATGCAGGACTACGAAAATGAAATATATATTTTTTTTAAACTCATATGAACTTGCTCAACTTATGATTAGAATAATTCTAGAACAAAACTACTAGCGAATTCAAACAATGCGTCAAAACAATTAGTGGTTATCCACTTAGGCTAAATCACATGATAAGCGCTTTGAAAACTTCCAAAAGAAATAGAAAACAACACAATGAATAGTAGTAGCTTTAATTTCAAAATAATCCCCAGTCTAACAATAAGAATTACTAAACATAGAGGTGCACTCAAATCCTACGTTTACTAATCTTAAGCAAGAGCAATGCGAAGGAGTCCGTCGTGACTGCAATCAAATCAAGAGGAGTTAGACTAAAAGGAATAAGATGCAAGTAGGGAGAGAAACCTTCGTCAAGGGGTAGTGGAGATCCTCCACTCAATGCCTTCGAAGTGTTCGTCAATAGCCTCTACCAAATAGATCAACGTAAACTCCAAGTAATCCTCGATGGTGAGATCAACCCTTGGATTCACGTCGAAGAAAGTAGATTGTAGGATGTCGACGAAGCCGTCTTCGGCCCAAGTTATGCCGTAATCAGTTGCCGGATCCGCCATTCATGGATGAGTGAAGATAGCAGCTTCTTAACACTTGGTAGGGCTCTCGAGTTCAAGTGAAGAGAAAGAAATTTCTCTTGCAATTGAAGGGAGGAAGAGCCAAAAAAGGGAAATCTGAAATAAAATTTCAAATTTAGTTTGAAAGTTAGAGAGCTATTGAGAGAGGAGAGAATTGGAGAAGAAGAGGGGCGAGTATGGGGAAGGGGGGCCGGCGGCAAGATGGAGGGAAAGGGTTTAATTTTGTTTCAAAAAGTCAAGGGGTCACTTTGGAAACAATTTTAAACAAAGAGAGAGAAATTTCGGCTAAGGAGATGGAGGGGAAAATTAGAAAATATTTCTAAGGAGGTTTAGAGGGGAATTAGGAAACCAATCCCCAAATTCTCTCTATGGGGGCCAGCGGCATGCATGGATTAAGGGGAAATTAATGTAGTGTATTATTGTTCCTAGAATTGGGGATTGAGTTTAGGAAATATTTATTTAAGATCCTTTTGAATTTTAATTTTCAAATAGATCTAAATAAATACTTTCCTAAAATAAAAAAGTTAAATTAGGAAAGTTTTTGAAATCAATTCAGATTTTTTTGAATTTCAAAATCTATCCCATTTTATCTAAGGCCCAATTAGGAAACACAAGATGAGAGGGGTTAGGGATGAACAAGCCGGCGGCTAGGGGTGTGTAGCCGGCGGCTAGGGGTGTGTAGCCGGCGGCAATGCTTAAGTGAGGGTTCTAGCCGTGGGTTTGGGAGGGGAGGAAGGGGCTCGGGTGGGGCTTTGGCCGTGGGGATTGGGGGAGGAGGAAGGGGTTCGGGTGAGGGGAGTAAAGGTGGCCGAAGGTGGTGGTGAGGGAAGAGAGGAGGACTAAGAGCCACCGGTGGTGACTGTTGGGTACGACGGGTGGCCTCTCCTAGGCTCCACCAAGATCTCTAGCTCTTTCTCTCAAGCTCTCGCATAAGCTCTAAGAAAACAATAGTAAGAAAAATTCTCATAATCATTCATTAACCATGAAATAATAAGCAAAGGGCTATATATAGCCAAGTACAATAGACTCAAAGAAATAAAAGACCAAATTGCCCTTTCGGCTCACACATGACACTTCCCACTAAAAGGGTACAAACGGAAGAACAAACATGACACAAAGCAAATAGAAAATACATAAATAAAAAAATAACAGAAATGACTTAGAAATACAAAGACTCGATCGTGGCCGTAGATCGGCGGCCACGCCTCTGATAAACCTTCCACGAGCTGATGTCCCCATCTCTTTTATATACACAATTGATGATTTTATTAACACATCTTTTCCAGAAAAAAATGATTAAATGAACAATCTCTTAACTTGTCTAAATATCTTCATATTGCTATAAATGTTTGAGAAAATTTCATCTAATTTCAATATCATGAACTGCCATTCTTAAGAGCATATGTAAGATAATATAAACATGAATATATGATAAAGAAATGCATGCATATGCTGAATGTAGTTCACCTCCTTATAGTACTAATTAGGGATGCTAATGTACCTAAATAAAAAACAGTTTCCTATTAGCAAGTTTAGAAAATATATGAAAATGAAAGCACATTAAGTGGTACAATATAGATGATGCTCCAATAATGAGCATATTCAATTAAAAAATAAGATATGATATTTTATGATAAACTTTATTTTCAAATATCAGGTTAACAAATAATAAATGTTCTAATCTATTTTTAATAGATAACAAATGTTCATGTTTAAAGTTCTTATCACAATGAAATGTTTATACTTATTTGTGGTGACATGTATCCAAAATTTATCTCTATGCTTAAAATTGTTTTAGAATAAAATTACAATTAACCACTACGTTGTATGACTCATCCTATTATGTGATATTCCTTTTTAAGGAAATACTCATTTGAGTTAGATTGGTGAAAAAAAGGAATTTGTATATAGCAGAATAAGTGCTGTCGAGAATATAGATATTATCATAATTATATGTATTAGTTTGTAACTTATTTTAACTGTATTTTTTATAAATGAATATGATAGAAATCATTTATATTATAATTTGAATACGAACATTTTTGTATTGTTTAGTGGCTTTTTGATTTGGAAAAAACATTAATAGTGAAAAATTTATAATGTTTATACCAACGAATTAAACTACCATATGATTGTCTGTTCCTGCTTTGACATTCAAAGCTCTTGGCCTGTGTCATGACAAAAGAGGTATTGAAGAAAATGTAAATTAAAAAATAATACTCATGATAAAAGAGTTACTAGAATTATCAATGCATTGTGGCATTATATAATTAGAAGATTTGTTAGATATATGAAGTATGATAAACTTCCCTTAAATTTTCAAGACTTTCGTATCTCAAGCCTATATACTTTGGTCAAGACAACACAGATGGGAATGACATGAAAGCTAGGACAAATGATCTGCAAATTAGGAGGGATAAGAAGTAAATAGTAACTCTGCTGTATTAGTGCCACTATGAACGCTTTTACCCATATAATGGAAATAGTAAACATAAATTCAAAATTCTCAATCACAAGCTAGTGGAAGTGGGAAAGATATAATTGATAAATAATTGATAAATAATTGAATTTGTTCCAAGATATGAGGCTGCCCCTCTTTTCTGGAACATGAGGATCAATTGAAGGCAATAACTTAGTTGATGCAAATTGAGAAGATTATTGATAGTATGTTCTTCCTTGGGAGAGATAAAATTTGCTATTTTTGCTTTTGAGAGTGAAGAGAAGATATGATGACAAGGGAAGTTGTTTTGGGATGGTTTTTGAAGACTTTCCGTGAGTGGTTTCTGCCTCTTTTTACAAGAAGGCAGATACAAGGCAAATTCATTTAATTGATGCTAGAAGATCAATCCATTTTGCAAGAATTTACCATGCTTTTGATATATGCACCACAGTTAATTCCAAACATAGAAGAAAAGTTTCACTGATTCTTATATGAATTAAAGTGATGAGATAACCTACAGTTTTCTTGGGAATTGATAACTACCCTGTGTTGGCGAAACGAGCTAGACTAGCGGAGAAGAATCTTAAAGCTACCCAAAGAACAATATCAGAAAGGAATAAAACAGAAGAAAAAAAATGTGCGCATGTCTCTCAATTTGGGAACTCTAGTTGAAAGAAATCTAAACAAAAGCAATAGTTCGAGAAATACTAATTTAAAAAGTTGTGAAGAATGAAGAGAGAACAACTTTCTGAAATTAAGACTTGCTTTTGGTATCATTAGCCCAAACATATTGTGAAGAATTGTAATACTCTTAGACATAGATCTTCAACAAAAGTAAAAGTAAATGTTGTATCATCTCAAAAAAATTATGCCAGAGAAAAAATATAGAATCAACTATATTAATTCTAAATTAGAATCAAATTTGACAAAATATTTGACTTCAAGCGTATGATAATATATGATAGTAAAGTGATTAAATGATAAATACTTTTTTCTCTATTATTAAATAAATTAAAATATTCATATTTAAAACTCTTGCTAGTTTCTTTTAAAAGATCAAGTCATTAAATGATAAATACTTTTTTCTCTATTATTAAACAAATTAAAAATATTCATATTTGAAGCTCTTATCAAAATAAAATGTTAATACTTGTTTGTGATGATCGGTATACACATTATTTATGTTTTGAAATTCTATAGCACAAAACAATAATTAACCACCCAGTTATTGTATGACTCATACTATTAGTTGATATTCATTTTTCAAAAAAGTTGCAATCAAGTTAAATGGGTGAAATAAGGGAATTTGTATTTAACAGAAAAGGAGCAATTGAGGATAGGAATTACAAGAAAATGTGTTAGTTTATACCTTATTTTATCTACATTGTTTGCAAATGTATAAGACAGAAATTATTTATATTATAATTTGGATATAAATAAAGCTGTATTTTTTAGTTGCTCTTTGCTTTTGGAAAATATTACTAATAGCAAGAAATTAAACTACCATATGATCGTTTACTCTATATCCTTGATATTCCAAGCTCTTAGACTGGGTCGTGGCATTACCGTTTTGAGATTTGAACCAAAATAAAAAGTCTAAATAATCTTCTGCTTGCACATGGTAAATATCGTTTAGCACGTACCTCGTCACAGTACTCCATGAAATAATTTTCCTTTAAAGCAACAGAAAAATGTTCATTCAGTGGACAACTGTGGGATAAGAGTGTAAAGTAGGCCTCTAATGAAACATTAATAGTGATACCAAATATAATAACAACACAAAATATTTATCCAAATAAACCCTTCCATAACTGAGTAACATTTACTTCTATCACAAAAATCTAGGAAACCCAAAACAAACCATAACCAGAGGGATGGCTTCCCTAAGAGTTCACCACACTGCATAAATCATGACTTGCAAGTAAGACTAACTAGAACAATTTCACCACAACCATGCAATGTTTTAAGCTCTTTTTTTTTTGGGTATTGTTTTGTTTCATAATAATGCACTAATAAAGTCTCAATCTGCAATACTAATGGTAAAATTGGAAAAGACAAAATGGTATGATATCTAAGAAGATGGTGGCAGAGGAGGGAGAGGATAAGCTTCAAGATGAGAAATCATTGACAAGATTAGCAATAGCAGATCAGGATGATGATAGGAAATACTTGAGTTCGCAAGTACCCCTAAGGGAAATACTGTTCGCAAGCAAACCTATCACTAATTGGAGAAAATCAGCGAGAATAAAGAAAAATTTGGGCGAAACTAGCCCCAAAACGGGGGCAAAACAGGCCCAAAAAAGCCCGAAAAAAAAGGATAAAAAAAAAAAAAAAAAAAAAAAAAAACGGAAGCAAGATACAAATGATCCTCAATTCGAGAGGAGGATCGTCCCTCCCAAATCTCTAGACAAGAGAGTCTAGAGCCCAAACACCAAGAAACCCTAATTTCCAATCAAACAAAACATAATCTCCCCTAATCCCTCTCATCCCACTTAATACAAGATCTTTCCTAATTTAATTTCCCTCCCAATCCCTAGCCGCCCACTCCGTTTGAATATTTGATTTGTTTGAAAAATTGGAGCCCGCCACTTTGGGTGGACAAGGAAGAGGAGGCGGACTCCTTCCGCCTCCTATAGACCAAATGATCAACACTACCTTAGTCCAATCTTCTTTCTAGCGAACCCCCAACAGCTCAAGGGGTTCCAGAATCACCTCTAGATCCTCCGTAAGTGTCGCTGGTAACTCGGGGTTGGCTGTATAGTCTCCAATAGCCTTCAACTGTGATACATGAAAAATCGGGTGTATAATCACCATTGATGTTAGTTTTAGCTAACAAGCAACTGCTTCGATCTTCTCTAGCACTTCATAAGGCCCAAAGTACCTTGAAGCCAGCTTCTCATTCCTCATGTTGGTGACTGTCTTCTGTCTATATGGTCGGAGCTTCAAAAACACTCTCTCCCCCACTTCAAATTGGATGCCCCTCCTATGCCTATCAGCTTGTTTCTTCATAATTTGTTGAGCCCTCAGCAGATGTCTCTTTAGCTCTTCTAACACTCTATCCCTCTCCTCCAAGTACTCAACTGAGGAAACTGGAGTACTGCTACTCCCAAAGTGCACCAAGTGGGGAGGATCCCTTCTATACAACACCTTGAATGGAGTCATCTGAAAAACAGAGTGAAAAGAGGTGTTGTACCAATACTCGGCCCATGATAGCCACTTAGCCTAGAGCTTGGGTGTCTCAAATACGAAACATCTCAGTTAAATCTCCAAGCTCCTGTTCACTACTTCCGTTTGGCCATTCGTCTGTGAGTGGTAAGCTGTGCTCCTCTTCAAAATTGTCCCCTGCAGCCTGAACAACTCTCTCCAAAAATGGCTGCGGAATACCTTGTCTCTGTCTGATACGACCGCCTCAAGTACTCTATGTAATCTGACCACCTCCCTGATGAAGGCTGAAGCCACTGTCACTGCTGTATAAGGGTGTCAGAGGGGAATGAAATGTGCATAGTTGCTCAATCTGTCCATCACCACCAAAATCATCGTGAACCCCTCTAAACGAGGCAACCCATCTATAAAATCCATAGAGATCTCCTCCCACACTCTTCCCGGTAGAGCTAACGGGTGTAGTAATCCTCATGGTGACATAACCAGGTACTTATTCCTTTGGAAGATCTCACATTTGGTTACCATCTCTATATCTTTATGCATCCCCTTACAATATAGTTCCGCAGCTACCCTCCTGTATGTCTTCTATACGCCTGAATTGCCCCCCATAGCGCTTCCATGAAACTCCTGGAGTAAGTTTGGGATGTAGATCAAGGTCCGGGGCATTACAAATCTCCCCTGATGTAGCAGTTTGTCTCCCTCCAAGGAGTATCCTGGGTGGCTACCCTCTTCTTATAGTAAATCTAACCTGATCTTTTTCAAACCTTCATCTCTAGCACTTTTCTCTCTGACTGCCTCCCAGTCAAGCATCAAAAGAATAGATAGTGCCACTGTTTGCAGTTGCCCCATACATCTGGGCAAGGCATCTACCACCTTGTTCTCCACTCCTGGCCTATATTGAATCTCAAAATCGTACCCAAGCAACTTGGACAACCACCTTTGATGCTCCTCTATCACCATCCGCTATTCCAACAGGTATTTCAAGCTCCGTTGATTTGTCCTGACAATAAAATGTCTCCCAAGTAGGTAGGGGCGCCGCTTTTGGATGGCCAAAATGATGACCATTAATTATCTCTCATAATCTGACTTCAATCTGGCTCTAACAGTCAAAACATAACTGAAATAGGCAATGGGCCTACAATTCTGCATAAGCACTGCACCTAGCTCGTATCTAGACGCATCCGTCTCTATAATGATGGTCTGAGTGAAATCTGGCAAAGCAAGGATCGGTACCGTAGTCATCGCTTTCTTAAAGCTCTCAAATGCTGTTGTGGCCACCTTCCCCCATAGGAACCCGTCCTTCTTCAACTGCTAAGTGAGTGGCCATATTATGGTGCTATACCCCTTTACAAACCTTTTGTAGTACCCTGTCAGTCCAAAAAATCCCCTTAGCTCCTTCAAATTTTTCGGCACTGATCACTTTAACATTGCCTCAATTTTGGACTGATCTGCTGCCACTCCTTTTGATACGATATGGCCCAAGGACTCCACACTGACTTGTGCAAAGCAGCATTTCTTTAAGTTGGCCCTCAGCTGGTGCTCCTGCAGTAACTTTAAGATCCTTTTCAAATGCTCCTAGTGCTCTGTTCTATTGTAGACTAGAATGTCGTCAAATAATACCAATCAAACCGTCTGAAATAAGATTTGAAAACCTTATTCATAAGGGCCTGGAAAGTACCGGGAGCATTGGTGATGCCAAAAGGCATCACCAAAAACTCATAATGTCCATCATAAGTTCTAAAGGCCGTATGGGGAACATCCTCATTCTTCATCTGGATATTATGGTAACATGATTTCAAGTCTATCTTGCTGAAGATCACTGTTCCATTCAATTCATCCAGCAGCTCATCAATGATTGGTATAGAAAACTTGTCCGGTATAATTTTCTTGTTGAGTGCTCTATAGTCCACGCAGAAACGTCAACTGTCATCATTCTTTTTTCATCAATAGAACCGGACTAGAAAAGGGACTGATGTTGGGTTTCATTATTTCATGCTCCAGCATTTCTCTAATCAACTTTTCAATTTCATCCTTTTAAAATTGAGGGTAGCGATAAAGTCGTATAATGATGGGTGACATTCCCTCCCTCAATACGATGGCATGCTCATTCTCCCTCTACGGTGGAAATTCTTGAGGTGGCTGAAACACCTCTTAGAACTGCTGAATCAATGGCTGAATGGAGAGGGTATGCCCTCTCCCTCCAATCTCGCTCCCTCCAAACTATGCAACTCCACCAAATACCCTCCGACAGCCAACTGGATATCCTTCACCATCGTTTTAAGAGAAACCAGAGATTTGGAAAGTTCTGCATCACCACCTTCCTTCCATCTACCATCAACTCCATCGTGAGTGCTCCCCAATTTATTTTGGTATTTCCCAAAGTTTGCAGCCATTTCATCCCCAGGATGACATCTGTAATCCCAAGATCAAGTGGAATAAAATCTTTCTTCACCTAAATCCCATAGATTGACAGTCGCACTCCTCTGCAAATCCCCTGGCCTTTCTCCACCTTTCCCATACCCATCATCACCCCGTAACAGTCGGTATCCACCAATCTCACTCCCAATTGGTCGATGACCTAGATGGAAATGAAATTGTGAGTAGCCCCACTATCTATCAGCACCACCACCTCCCTGACTTCTATCCCCCCCTTCAACCTTATGGTAAGATTCGTAGTAAATCTTATCACTGAGTTCAGGGAAACCTCAGCCATATCCAAGTGTAGCTTCTCCTCCATATCCTCCTCTGTCTCCTCACCTCCCTCAGTTTCCTCGTCATCGTAGACGGCGAGAACCTGGAGAGTTCTGCCCTTGCACCAATGCCCTGCCATGTACGTTTTATCGCACCTGAAGCATAACCCTTTAGCCCTCTTCTCTTGCATCTCTTTCTCCGTCAGCCGCTTGAAATTTGCCCCGCTTCCTCCTCCTCCTATCTTCTCCTTGGTGGCCTCTCGACTCCCTCCTATTACAGGACCTTTAGGTACTAGATGGGTTGTCGTCATCCTATAATTTCCCCCTGTGTTGCTACTCCTGGCTTCCCTCTCAAAATTCCTCTGATTTTCCACCAGTTAGGCCAACTTCATGGCCTCCCCCAAGTCACGGGGAATCAAAACCTTCATTGTTTCTCGAATCTCCACCTTCAACCCCTTCATGAAATTCCCCAATAATACTGTATCTAAGAGTCGCTCCACCCTGCTGGATAGGTGCACAAATCTCTCTCGGTAGTTTGCTATTGATCCCTCCTTTGTCAGAGCAAAGAGCTGCTCATAGAAATCTCCTCCACGATCAATTTGAAAATATTCTATTATATAGTATTTTAATTCCCTCCAGTTCCTGATAGGCCTCCCTAATCTCTCCATTGAAACCACGAAAGGACTTTTCCTTCCAAGCAATCCGCTGTTGTGCTTCTCCTCCGTCAGCCCATTGACGACGAAGTATCGCTCTACCTTGTAAATTCACCCAAACATATCTTCTCCTTCGAATATGGGCATCTTCAACTTCCTCACCTTCTGGTCGCCACCATTTCCCCTAATTTTTTCATAATTTCCACTCTCCCAAGTGCTAAGTCCACCCCATGTTTCCCGATCTTCCCTTGCTCTGCCATAGCCCTAACCTTTTTCGAAATCCCTCCCTGCTAGGTGCTCTGATACCAATTTGATAGGAAATACTTGAGTTCGCAAGTAACCCTAAGGTAAATACTTGAGTTTGCAAGCAAACCTATCACTAATTGGAGAAAAAGCAAAATTTGGGTGAAATCAGTCCCAAAATGATGGATTGCAATAAGAAAAACAAAGAAAAATAAACGCATAAGCAAGATACAAATGATCCTCAATTCGAGAGGAGGATCACCTCTCCCAAATCTCTAGACAAGAGAGTCTAGAGCCCAAACACCAAGAAACCCTTCTTTCTTCAAAATCATCACCTCGGCGGCCATAGTATCCCTCCTGGAGTTCCTCATATCCACCACCTCTTTCTTTCCTCTGGAAAGGCTCCAGATGGAGTCTTCTTCCTTCTCCTTCCATGATTTTCACCTCATCTTCCTCCATACGAATTTCAGAATTCGTACTTTATCCTCCCCTCCCTTTTGCCACTAAAGCTGCCGTTTGATTTTGCATTTCTAACTTCTTGTTCATCATATCTCAGAGATCGGCGACTTGTCCCTCCATTGAAGAAATCATTTCCTCCACCATCATTTTGATTTGATCATATTCCTTTCAAGGTTTTCCTCCAAGGCATCCAATTTTTTGTAAGTCATCACATCCGAAGTTTGTAGATTCACAAAACCAGTATTTTGGGATAGGGGTTTAAACGAGTCGAGTCGAGTCGAGTTTTGACACTATCGAGCTCAGCTCGTCAGTCGGAAAGCGAGCTCGAACTCAGCTCGTCCCACTGTTAACGAGTTCGAGCCGGCTCGCGAGCCTCGACGGTCCGGGCAGCCGTCGAGCAGTCTTCCTCCTCGTCCATCCGCGTCATTCGCATGGAGCTCGCCATCACAGAAGGAGATTGAGTGTTTAAAATAATTTTTTTTCTTATGGGGAGAAGAGAGGAGCTGTCAGAAGTTTTTTTAATGAGATTTAAAAAAAAGGAAAAGCAAAATTCAACTTTTTGCCTTTCCCAAAAAAACAAAGCAGCTGTCACTCATTTTCATTGGATAGATTAAATTAAAATAATATTATATATTCTTTTATGGCAGGAAATGACAAAATAGTATCATTTTTTCATTGTTTTTGAAATTACCGCTTCTGGTTTTCGGAATTCCCGCCGGATGCCCCGCCATTGTCATATCGAATTGTCGCCTCTGATCATTTTAGTTTTTTTTTTGTAATTCAGATAATCAATCGAGCTCGGCTGACGAGCTCGCGAGCCAAGCTCACATCGAGCTCGAACTTGAGCTCGTTTAACAAACGAGCTCGAGTTTAAGCTCGAGCTAGTAGCTCGATAAGCTCGGCTCGCAAGCTCGTTATCGAGTCGAGCTCGAGCCAGCTCACGAGCCGGCTCGGCTCACTTACACCCCTATTTTGGGATAAAAAATAGCAACTTCTTTTATTCAACGAAAAAATGCTGCTGGAATTTGCCGAAAACACCCCTCCACAAGTCCCAAGACTTGCTCTGATACCAATTTGATAGGAAATAGTTGAGTTCGCAAGTAACCTTAAGGGAAATACTTGAGTTCGCAAGCAAACCTATTACTAATTGGAGAAAAACAGCGAGAATAAAGTAAAATCTAGACGAAATCAGCTCCAAAATGATGGATTGCAATAAGAGAAACAAAGCAAAAGAAACATAGAAGCAAGATACAAATGATCATCAATTTGAGAGGAGAATCGTCTCTCCCAAATCTCTAGACAAGAAAGTCTAGAGCCCAAAGACCAAGAAACCATAATTTCCAATCAAACAAAACATAATATCCCCTAATCCCTCTCATCCTCCTTAATACAAGATCTTTTTTAATTTAATCCCCCCCCACCAAATCCATAGCCGTCCACTCCGTTTGAATATTTGATTTGTTTGGAAGATTGATTACTACTAAAATTACACTCCATATATTCCGTTTTAGATCTACTCAAGCGAAAACCTTTAGACTCTAAGGTTGACCTCCATAATTCAAGTTTACCTCCAACTCCCTCTCTAGTGTTATCAACAAGAAGAATATCATCAGCAAAAAACAAACACTAAGGTACATCCTCTTGCAAATGTCTAGTGAGAACATCCATGACTAAAGCAAAAAGATATGGGCTTAAGGCTAATCCTTGATGTAACCCAACCGAAATAGGGAAATACTTGGTCAATCCACCTTGTGTTTTGAACACAAGTAATAGCTCCTGCATACATATCTTTAAAAATTCATAACTAATTCCAAAAAATTTTAAATTGAGCAAACTCAAAGGCATTGGACTTCTTTCAAGATCTAATATTTATTAAAAATATCAAACTTTCAGAAATCACTAAAAATAAAATAAAAAATTAATTCTTTGGTCAATTGTAATTCAAAATTACACCTGAACTTTAAAAAATTATAACTTAATCTAGAAAATACTAAATCCAGCAAACTTAGTATTATTTTGTTCAACTTAGGGTCTATTATTGGTGAAAAATATTAAAACTCAATGATTCAATCAAAATTTAAAAGTCAAAATTAGACCCATTTATTTAATGAATTAAAATAATTCATAAAATCCAAAAAATCAACAAATGATCAAAACTTTAGTAAACATTAATCTAATCAGTTAAATCAAACAACCAACCCCAAAATACATAACAAACACTCTATTGATTAAATTTTAGGATGAACTAACTCGAGTTGTAGGGCTACGTGTCCTAAGGAGGACCGATTCTTCGAGCCAGTTCTAACAATGCCACGAACGAATTCAATAGAGTGCAAAATCATAAAATCAGCAGATCATTAAATTACTAACCGAAATTAAATCATTGATGCAATTACATCAACCTGATTTTTAGGATGGACTACCTCAAGCTATGGGGCTCCGTGTCCAAAGAAGGCCTGGTTCCTCGAGCCCATTGTGACAATGCCACGAACCGATTGATGTCAAACAAAAAATAATTAATCTAATAATTCAAAGTAGGAACTAATTAATTAAGAATCATTAATCCTTAATTTCAACCAATTAAATTAATTAAGCAACATTGGTTACTACTGTGTAACCCGGGTCTGCGAAGCTATTAACTTAGCCCTAAAGAAAGTGAAATAAACTTCACAGTCATGATGTAAAAAAAAGTAATAGTCACTCAACACTTCAAATTTATGCTAAAATGAGCATTAAAATTTTCATATCTAAACTCAAATTAAAAATCTCCTTTGACTTACAACAAATAAATTTAAACATTAGAAAACTTCAACAACTACCTAATATATGACATATCCAAGCCACAAAGCATGATGCACACACTTTAGATGGATTGTTAGGACAACCACTTCTGATTTTAAGCTAGGCCAGTGTTCTTTTCTTTTTCTGTTGTTTGTATGCCGAGGTTTTCCATGGATTTCATTGCATACTAGTTGTAATGAATTGATTGATATGAAACCTTATAATGTGCTAATTTTATCATGCTAATATGAATTGATGTGATGAACGAGAGATTTTCCTAGGTTAGAAATGATCTGTGAATGTTAACAGGATTTTCTACAGGCAGCCATCCTAACTTTATAATATCTCATCATCCATTTTCTTTTTAAAGTGTTCCATGAGATGTTCACAAACTAATATTTTCACCAATCAAATAACCAATCTAGCTATTTACCCAAGTAAAACCCTATAGACAACATGGCTGATAAGCAAGATGGAATTAAGATATAACAACCCAATTCGTTTTTCATTCACCAACTGTCCAACAACTCAAAACTAGTTAACAATTAATCCAACACTAAATATATTAATACCTAACTTTGCGCTCATAGAGAAGAAATTTGGAATATCAACCCGTTATGATGACATGCATTTCAATAGTTTGAACATCAAGTCAGTCTTCTTTAAATCAGGCATTATCACTCAACAGGAAACGTTTAACATTAAGATAAAGGGGATATCGCAGTCAGTCATTATCAGACCTCACTCAATCACTTAAAAAGGACAAAATATCATAGTAAATGCCATATTAAAGGTGGGAACTGCTAGAAACTAAAAGCTATGAGAAGATATTGTCGTATGTTGTGTTTCTAGCGCAACATATTAGGGACCAATGCTCATTTCATATGGTGTACCCAAATGAACTAAAAAGTAAGGTTCCCCTCAGGATATAATGCTATTCGTAGTCCACCAAGGTCACCAGCCTAAGAATTTAGGTTTGTTCGTTTACAAGCTTAAACAGACAAATGATATTAGTGACTATGATATAAAAAGTGGCAGAACAAAGAATTGCAATAAAAACCTCAGTAAACAGAAAAAGAAAGATTCCAAGGGAAGTTGAGACACTGACTGCTGTCGCAGAAAAAAGTTATGATGGTGGAGAGCACTTGCCCATTATTCCAAGAGGACTCACAGCAAACTTGAGCAAAAGCTATCAAACTTGGATCAGCTGAAAAGGTGCCAACCAATTGATCAACTCCACTAGAGCCCCGCTTGCATTCATCCCTGAATCTACTGGAAGAATTGCTCAAGCTTGGTTTATCAAGGACCTAGAATTAGAGAACAAAATGCAATTTCTGTATCATGGCATGTGTAGGAATGGAAAAGAAAAGTGAGCAAGTAAACAAACCTTGTGCATTGCCCGTGAGAGCAGAGACTGGCACCCAATCGGATCATCCACATATGAACAAAATCCAACCTTTCGTTTTACATAAAGGAGGCCACCATTAAGAGGATCACTCTTGACCACATATTTCAGCCAGCTTTTATCTTCAAAAAGAATATATATATATTAGCCGCAAGTCAAAGAAGTTTTTATAATTTAAGAAGGATCTTTATCTAAATACCTTCAGGTAAAAGGTCTATAACTTGAGGCCAATATCTAGGCCCACAAACTCGAACATTCTTCAACTGCAAATAAATGAATTACACATTTAAGCATGCTTCATCCAGGCCGTTACATGTGGGAAAGAATCAAATTATTCTCTTCCATTAAAGGGGTACTGAATCATATTTTGTTGCCTAACTGACCACATATACTGTAAGTCACTGTGTTTAACTTGCATGCAACTCCTTCAACAGCTACGTTAAAGCACCCTTGCTAACCTAAACCTTAAATAATGCTTCCACCAATGAGAACCAACACTTTAAAAAAGCCTTTTGCATTCATATTAGATGTGTTGGATGACACGCCTCAAACAGACCCTAACATGGTTGGATCATGCATTGACATGGATGGATTGTCAGTTCAATAAATTTCTGGCTCAGGTTGGGCAATCAACCCATCTGGAATTTATTGGATTCAATTTGTGAGGCATTGATGTTGTTGGCTCAAGAAAAATGTCACGAATGCATGAATCCCGTTTTGCAGCTGTAGGATTCAATTTCCCTTAAGTCAGATTGTAATTAACCAGATTTCCCCTGAGTGTGTCAGGGTTTGTTTAGATCTGGGGTCCTTACTTCCTATGAGCGCAAGCACTCATAGTTAATTATCCCTCTTACTATGTAAGAGAGAACTCTAGATTAAGGATGAATGAATTTTAGATATTTTTAATCTCAATAGTTAGTAAAAATGGAGGTAAACCCGATCAAGATCCCATGGTTCCGTCGTCCCGGGTATACCGTAGTTTTCAGTCTACCAACACTAACAATCATTGATCGTAGTGTCCACGGAATCTGATTAGCAGCCATGGGTTGTCTCCTCTCAGGAACCCCGATTAGACTGAAATGGTTAGATTTTAATTTTAATTTAATTTGAGTTGGGGCTTACTACTTCCTTAGAAGTTGCCCGTTAATTTGTTTAGTTTGGGGCTTACGGCTTCAATTAGGAGTTGCCCAGATAATTTGTTTAGTTTGGGGCTTACGGCTCCAATTAGGAGTTGCCCGGATAGTTTGTTTAGTTTGGGGCTTACGGCTCCAATTAGAAGTTGCCCGGAGATTTAAATCTAGATTGGGATTTATGACTTTCGTAGAAAGTAACCCAAGTATTTGATTTAAATTGGGACTTATGACTTTCGTAGAAAGTAGCCCGAAGGTGGGCCTTACAACCTAACCCTGTAGGCTAGGATGTCCGTTGGTTTGAATTAGATTATTTAGATTTTAGGATCATTACAATTTATTTAGAAATTTTCCTAAAATGTTGGGGCTTACGACTTCAATTAGAAGTTGCCCAATAACGGGTCTTACGGCTTAGCACTTTAAGCTAAGTGGCCCGAGTTGTGGGTCTTACAACCAAGTCCTATAAACTAGGATGCCCAAATGAGGGGTCTAGGGTTGCATTATCACCTAAACATTTCTCTCAAAGGTCGGACTTACGGCTTCTATTAGAAGTGGCCGGAGGTTTTAATTGGGGGTTAGGAGTTAGGTCAATTTTTTACCTAAAATTTCCCCCTAAGATCGGGCTTACGACTTTCCTACGATAGTTGCCGGGGGTTTTAATTGGGTTTAGGGGTTAGGTCAATTTCTACCTAAAACTTTTTCCTAAGCTCGGACTTACGACTTTCCTACGAAAGTTGCCGGGTAGTGGGTCTTACAACCAAGTTCTTATAAACAATGCTGTCCAAAGGTTTGAATTTGATTGTTTGAGTAGATAATATTTGTTTGATACAAGATAATCGTGTTTGTTTTTTTTTTTAGTTGTTCTATGCTTGTGACCTTTTTCCTACCACAATAGTTCACTTCTTTACCCGTCTTTTCAGCACTGTTACACTACTGGGTTTTTTTTGTACTCAATTTTTCTTGTTTTTCAGTACTCTGTTCTACCTGCAGTTGCTTAGTTTTTTTGGCATTCATTTAATTCATTTATGATGTACTGACTTTCCACTTGTTTGTTTGTAGGTGTTCATAGCCAGTAGTTGCGGCAGTCAGGACTCACAGTTGCAGAGGATATAGCCCAAAGATAGTTGCAAGAACTCGTACAAGAAGGGCTTTGGAGAACTTGTACAAGAGTTTAATTTGAGTGTGTATAGAGTTTCAATTTGTGTTGTTGGAGAGTTTAAGAATTTGAGATCAATTTGTATAAGGGATGGGGAGTTTGAGAGTTTAAGATAGCTTTTATTTGAGAGAGCTTGTACAGTTGTTTGGAGATTTCTGAGTTTTTGTACATGGTTGGGTTGTATGTATCAAATAGTGGAAAAATATTCTTTCCCCTCTCTTCTTCTTTTTCTTTTCGATTTATTACATTTTTTTAACAAGTAATTCAATTTTGATTAATTAATTTAATTAACCAAAAGATTTTTAAATTTTTTTTTATAATAGCTCTCAAAATTTTAAAACTCTCGAACATTTAAAAATTATTGTATTTGAATTTTTCATTAAAAAAAGTCATCGTGTTTTAAAATTTGAATTTTCCTTTAATCAATCACAAATTAATTCAAAATTAACTTTGATAATTAAAAATTTTAATTGATTAATCAAAATATTTAAATTTAATTGATTTATAATTATTCCAAAAAAAGTTCTGTAATTTTCTCGAAATTTGGCAGCTCCCGACGTCTCCTCCCCACCGAGGGGAGAAATCGGAGAGGCACTGCTGTAATTCTTCCTACCGCGACCTAAGGTTGACGCAAGGGTCTTTGATTTCAAACCATCTCACCAGGATCTAAGATCAACTGCGTGAGGTCTTCAATTCTTAAAACCATCTGCCCGGATTAAAAATCAACAGCGCAGGTCTTCAATTTCAAAAACCATACCGCCCAGATTAAGATCGATGGCGCGGGTCTTCAACACCTGTTTGAAATTTTTCATTTCCTTCTTTTATTTTTATTTATTATTATTTTATAATCATAATATTATATAAATAAAAAATATATATATCATGCTATATATTTATTATAATATAATACAACAATATTATATTATAATATTATTCGTTATATTAATATAATATATATAGTATTATATTATATTGTTATATTATACTGTAATAAATAATATACTTTTGTATATTATTATATATATTATATAATATATATAATAACATATCAATATACAGAGATGGAGGAGAGGTAGGTATACAGTCAACAGATGTGTTCAAACATGTTACTTTGAAGAATATATACTCTCTTTGGGATTTTAGTATTTGAGTGGATAATATAATATTAAAATCATATCTAATGATTAATGCTAATGTTAGTGTGTTCTTGGGGATTAAGTTAATAAAGCATTGAAATATAATTGTAACTTAACCAACTTAGTTTTTTCCTTAGTTGATTCTTAAAGTTTTTACAAGAAGATACCCACATGCAGCACATGTGAGATTAAAACTATTATTATTGCAATATTTTCAGAAATTGAATGTCATAAAATATTTCAAAAAATAATCTTCAGTGTATGAAACTCCATTCATAGCATACATAAAAGATGATAATGATTAATCAAATTAGCAAGAAAAATTTATGAATAAATATTTTAGGAGAGAAAATATTTCAAAATAAAGTTGCCTTAAAAATTTATATAATTTTTAAAATTTCTGAGAGGCCCCTTCAAAAATGGAGATTGCTTATTGTTTTAGAGCTTTCGAGAGAACCTACTCTCATTGTGGCTTGCTTAATAATTTTAAAATATTTTAGATTTTAAAATTTAAGAGAATGATAGGAAATACTTGAGTTCGCAAGTAACCATAATGGGAAATACTTGAGTTCACAAGCAAACCTAACAATAATCGGTAAAACAACGAGAAAAAGGAAGAAAGTATGGTGGAAAAAACAATCAAACGATAGATAATCTTATAGCAAGCAAAGCAAAACAAGAATGAAGCAAAGATACAATCGATCCTCAATTCGAGAGGAAAATCGTTCTCTCTCAATCTCTAGATTGATGAATTTAGAGCCCAAAACCCTAAAAGAACTCCAAGAGAATAACTCCAATGCAAGCATGCCCTAAACCTAGCCTCCTCTCCTCTTTTAATACAAAACTTCTTAATAAAAGCTAATAAAATATTTCCTAAAACAATTATTAATTCAAATAGTTTCCTATTGCCTTTTCCCTCTCTCTCCTTGTCACCCTAGGGGGGGGCCCACATGAGTGGGCGGCCATCAAAGGAGGTGGTTTAGCCCGCCTCCTATAGGCGTGAACCGGCCCCACTTGGGCCGGTTTGGACGGTTCTGCAAGAATCATAACAGAGATGCGCATTTCAAAATAGAGCGTTGCTATCCTGAAAACTTGGAAGAAACGTTCTTTCTCATTGTTTCTTAATAATAGTATAAAAATGTTATACATTAATATTATATTTCATCCTGAAATTGGCATTAGGTATTTTGATTATGCATTTTATATTAATAGTTTATAAAAGATAATATATGCCCATAGCATATCTTGTCCTGCTTTAATACTACTATTACTACAATAGTATTAATACTGCAAATGCTATCCTTTCTGTTGTTTGTGGTCAGGGACCTGGCTAATAACTCGATACGAATTGTCAAATGAGTTCAGAAAATTATGGATTAAAAGTGTCGTTGGTCAGTAGGACTAGTGGTAAGAGGTTTCAAAGTGAGAATAAAGAACGTGTCAAAGTTACTTATGAAAAATCATCAAACACATACCATTGATCTCTCGGGAAGAATACAAGGCGTTACTTCACTATAGCTAGTCTCTGAAAAATGATCAGTTTCTGGGACGGTCACGTCAAGAGGAACATAAACAGGCAAACCTGTGTCAACATCTACAGTTTGCAACCAGCGAGACTCCGCAGCAATGACATATAAATGCCTGAATGCCTTAAAAAACCACCACCGGGAAGTTAAATACATAGCAAAATACTTCATTTTGGCATAAACAAATAAACAGACCTGCAGGTGGCAACGGTTATCATTTGGTCCAGTAGGCAGACGTGGATAGAGAGTTATAAGCAAAGCAGCAACAGCGCTATCTCTGGTTGAAAAGGTTCGTACACCTCCTCCAAGAAACAAAAATCCAATAGCCAAACTTATCTACAAAGTTTACAAGGCATTGGAGTAAGAAGTTAAAATTTCTATACGAACTCAAGTGACATAACTTAGAAGTCTGAATGAAGCCATCGCACTTGTTAGCAACTTATAGCTAAAATTAAAAGGAAAAAATCATGTTTGAGCAAGGTGCAGTATACACACTTCCCATCATGTAATTGATCAAGTAACTCTTGCTTGAAATTAATAAATTGTACGTGAATGATACAGAAATATAAGAGGGACAGATTTTATAGGATAGAAAAAACAATAGCTCAAACTTTGCAGATCAATTTCTTCAAATTATGTCAATAACAATGCATGAAGAAAGGGTCAAGCGGTTTATAGCTTCAAAAATGCAACATCCATTTATATATTTTATCAAGTAATACAAAACCATTTAATAAACACATAAGTGGGTTTGCTCTACAAAACCATATAATGACTGAAATTGCATAACATAAAAAGAGGTAAAAGCACAAACAAGAGACGGAAACTTGATGTAGGCAAGGGGGGGGCAACTCATGTTCAAAATAAATCAATTTTGGCCTCCCTCGAGTCTACAAGCTCAATCAAAATTGAGCTGAAATTTTAGCTCATTTATGAGCTGAAAATTTAGCTCATTTATGAGCTGATCTTTAGTTCACTTATTGAACTAAGAGTTAGCTCATTATTAGCTAACATTTTAGTTCATAGTTATCTTTTTATTATAACGTAATTTTTAATGTTTTAATTATGTTTGTCTCTTGGAATTTCAAATCGGCTTTTGGAATTCCAAGATATGTTATTTCCCATGTGTGGCTCATTGGCTTCCACCATGAGCTTTAGTTTTTTGTGCCTTTACCCCTTGGAATTCTGGCCGGCTGCTAGTTTTCCGAGCCTGGGATGTGTCCCGTGGCTGTGGCGCCTTGGTTCAGTGCGGCCTCCTTGTCTCCCGCGGCTGCTCCTTCGGTTCCTGGGCTTGGGCGGTTTTCCGTGATTAGCATGGGGGGAATTTCCATGCTTGTGATGTTTAGGTTCTTGTGAAAATTAATGTTGGTGTCCTTTTCTATTCCCCTTTCATACCTATAAATATGAGGGGCTTGTAATGTTTGAAATAGAGAATGTTATGTGATTTTTGGAATCTATCCTGCGGGTTATTGAAAAAGCTTGCGAGCTTTGTCCGTCTTCATTCTCATACCCTCCGAAAATCTTGCGAGCTCTTTCCAACCTTTCGTCTCGGCTTCTAATCTCTTTCTTCTCTCTGCAAGTGTCACTCCATCTGTATCTTTCATCTCTAAGTAAAGCAACTTTAGGGTGTCTTTGATTTCGAGTCAAAAGTTGTAATCCCTCGTCGTTTATAATGTTTTTTAAAATTTCTTCTTTTTAGTTTAATTTGAAATGTAAGAGTTTGTTCTTCCTCATCTTAGTCGCATCATTCGTGATTTAGTGGGTCGTCGGTTAAGAAAAAATCTCTCGTGTGGGCGAGGGGTATAGGCTCCCTATATTTCTTGCCCCCACCAATTTGGTATTAGAGCAAGTTATGAAGTCCTAGGGTTTGGTTGTCAAATTGAGTTGTCAAGTTTTGTTTTAGTTTGTCAAGTTTTGTTTTGTTGGGTCAAATCTTGTTGTGAGTCTTGCAAGAATTGTGAGTCTAAGTTTTAGATTGAGATTTTTTAGTCTTTTTTGAGTCAGTTAAAAAATGGAAAACAACAAAAATATGGATTCATACAACGAGGAAATCAATTCAAATAATCCTGACGTCCCACTCCTATTGGACAGATGGATTCCTACAGAAGGCGATTCTACTGGTCCGCTTCAAGACCGTCTATACAAGCTTTAGTATCACATGTTCCTATGTGATCCAAAATTCGAGAAGTGGAAAAGGTACCTACAACAACAGTTCGAGAAGGAACAGGAAGAAATTTTGAAGAAATTTTATGATAAGATCAAAGAACTGGATGCGCAGTATTTACCTCCTCAAGAGAACAAACAACTAACTCATCGGGAGATGAGTTCTCAAGAAGGGGAGTCTGATGTAGGCAAAGGGGGGTCAACTCATGTCCAAAATAAATCAATTTTGGCCTCCTTCGAGTCTACAAGCTCAATCAAAATTGACCTGAAATTTTAGCTCATTTATGAGCCGATCTTTAGTTCACTTATTGAACTAAGGGTTAGCTCATTATTAGCAAACATTTTAGTTCATAGTTATCTTTTTATTAACGTAATTTTTAATGTTTTAATTATGTTTGTCACTTGGAATTCCAAACCGGCTTTTGGAATTCCAAGATATGTTATTTCCCATGTGTGGCTCCTTGGCTTCCACCATGAGCTTTAGTTTTTTGTGCCTTTGCCCCTTGGAATTCCGGCCGGCTGCTGGTTTTCCGAGCTTGGGATGTGTCCCGTGGCTGTGGCGCCTTGGTTCAGTGCGGTCTCCTTGTCTCCCGCGGCTGCTCCTTCGGTTCTTGGGCTTGGGCGTTTTCCGGGATTAGCATTGGGGGGGATGGATTTCCCTGCTTGTGATGTTTAGGTTCTTGTGAAAATTAATGTTGGTGTCCTTTTGTATTCCCCTTTCATACCTATAAATATGAGGGGCTTGTAATATTTGAAATAGAGAATGTTATGTGATTTTTGGAATCTAACCCGCGGGTTATTGGAAAAGCTTGCGAGCTTTGTTCGTCTTCTTTCTCATTCCCTTCGGAAATCTTGCGAGCTCTTTCCAACCTTTCGTCTCGGCTTCTAATTTCTTTCGTCTCTCCGCAAGTGCCACTCCATCTGTATCTTTCATCTTTAAGTAAAGCAACTTTAGGGTGTCTTTGATTTCAAGTCAAAAATTGTAATCCGTCGTCGTTTGTAATGTTTTTTAAAATTTCTTCTTTTTAGTTTAATTTGAAAGGTAAGAGTTTGTTCTTCCTCATCTTAGTCGCATCATTCGTGATTTAGTGGGTCGTCGGTTAAGAAAAAATCTCTCGTGTGGGCGAGGGGTATAGGCTCCCTATATTTCTTGCCCCCACCAAAACTGGAACAAATACAAATACAGCACCAGAAAATATGACATACAGCACAGAAGAAGTCATTTGAAATCAGCGAATGAGTTAAGTACACAGCCCAAGATTATAATACAAATTGAAAAATGTATAGAGAAGGTTAGAGACAGAAGAAGAATTAGCATATTACAGTTAATAATGGCAGGCAGTGGATGTGAAGATGATCATGAATTGAAAAGAAAGGAAGAGAAATTTGAGAATTAATTTTTATATTTGACATAGCTTAAACCTTCTAAATATATGAGTTTAAACCTTAACTCACTAAACTCTAATACAAATAAATCACGGACACTTTTCTAAGAATGATTGAATAGATTAAATTCTGCATCAAAAACTAGTATTCATTAACTTGAGCAATTGTGTACTTGACTGCATCAGTAAAACACAACACAACAAATCTTGAATGCCATATATGCTCAATATTAATTGAGTCGAAGTAAACGATACTGCTAAGCATCATTAACAATTTAATTAAAATTAAGGAAAAACTACTACTTGGAAAGTTTTCACTATAAAACAACCATGACAACAGAATAATATGCAAAGCAAAATAAGAGGAATAATCTCAACAGCTACAATTTTGGAAAATGATATTTGCTTTCAAAGTAACCAATCATATTTAATAAGGCCAACAAAAACATAAAATACTTTAATTGCTGAAAGGACCAAAGCAAGATCAGATAATGCTATCATGTTTCCAAATCCAAATTTGCAAAGGAAACTTAATTTGCTCACAAACTTACACTCATCTGTATTCCATAACTCATGTGACCTTCCACGGAACTTCGGCTTCGAAGGTACCTTAGTAATCTAAACGTCTGTAGATGACCAGAACCAGCCATAACCTAGTGTAAGAATAATTTTGAAAAAAAAAATCATAAATCAGGCAGATTTAAAAGAAAAACCAAGACGGTAAAATAACAGAAAATGTATCATGAAATAAAGTTCTCGCACCAGTCAACTGTCTTTCCAGAACACAAGTATAGAAACATGAAAAACTGACACAATTTAAGAAAGAAAATTGGTAAATGATTGGATGCTCATATCTTTGATAGTTGGGAGGGAAGGCAATGAATTAAAGCCTGTGCACGAACAGCCACCAAATTTGTTAAAGGTGAACCTAGCACTGACCAAAGCACCCGGGCCCAAGCCAGATGAGGATAGTGCCTTGCACACCTTCCACATTAGAAATTACTACAGTGTTCCTAGGAGAGAAGCTAAGTGCTTTGCCTCAAAGTACATGCCTTAGGCAAGCACCTTGACTTAATTAGAGAGAAGGTGATAATACCTTTATCATCAAGATAATTTTTTTATAATGATACTTGGCATGAGGTGATACAAAAGAACATCAAGAGTTCAAGAAAAAAGTATGTGCACTGGGAAAAAAACATAGACAATGTAAGTGCTACAATTGCAAGTTTTTAAGGTAGTAACTCTTGAGGATGAAGAAGATTAGTCCAAAGAGATCGAGGAAGGGAGAGGTCTACAAAATCAATGGTGCAGAATAAAGCATGACTGATGACAAAGATGGAATATCTAACAAAGAAGATTAGATTAACCTGTTTTACATGCTATGAACTTAAGAAGTTTAAATACTTGTTTGAGATGATCAAGTTAGCAAGAATTTAAAATTTATGATGCACTTGACCTTAAAAATTGTGTATTTTGTCCAATAGTTTGATATAAGGATTATTATTTGTACCCTTCAAAAATGATTATTTTTTCAAAATAGTTTAATGTGATAACTATTATTTATATCTTCCAAAATATTCCTCATAATTTAAATAACTTTATTAAGTGATAATAGTTATTTACTTCTATGGGTTTATCTGATTTGCTAAAAACGAATGTGGAATAAAGGGGATATAATATTAAATATGTGACAGTTTTTAAAATGTTTTAGTGTTATTTAGTTGAGTGTAAAAAAAATACAAGATATTATTTTTTTTGCATTTGGTTTGAAGTAAAATGAATTTAAAATAAAGTCTGATAGCTATGTTCAGTGGTGGCAATAATGGCGCAATCGATGGCAGCATGCGGTGTTATATGGAGGCATTTAGCTATGGCAACGACGGTGGCCAGTGGTGGCACATAGCGACAACTGCATTTAAAATATTTTACACCCAAAGCCTTTCAACCTAAAACATCCTCTTAATGCCTCTCACTTCAACCAGGCGAATGTCTGATGTTTCACTGAATCGGACAACTGTCTAATGTCTCACTGAATCGGCCAAGTGTCTAATGTCTCAATTGTTGGATAGCCATCTGGCCTTAAAGGTGTTTGGAATTTTTTGACAGCTTTGCAAGCACCTTACATCACTAATTAATTCTTCTCTTAACAAAATTTATAAGCAACCATGAGGCATTTTAGTTTAGAATAATCTTTTAGCGAAGCAATATCAAATCATTTTTAGTTTCAATTACTTTGCAATAGATTTATGAAGATATCAATAATAAGGTTAGCATAAAAAAATTTTCATGCAGTTTATTTAGTTAAGAACAGATTTATAATAAAATAAGCAGTCCCTTAGTAAAACCAAGAATAAAAAATTAAATAAAAAGAAAAGAAAAAAAAAAAAGCATTCCATATTCTTAATATGCCTACCTTAATACAACTACTCAAAAGTTAAACTAACTTTAGGACGCTTTACCCTAAAACATTTTGAGTTTATAGCAAGACCAATTTCTCAAGAAACGCTAATATAATACATCATAAAGCTGAAATAGCAGATGTCTATTTCTAAAATTGCATGCTCTGCTAATTCCATTCAACCTCATTGGATAAAATATTCTCCTTAATATTTTTTCTTAGTCTTTTAACTTTCTACGCAACAGGGGGATTTTAAATTTGACCAATGAGAAGAGCTAAGATTTCTAGTTAGAACTATACAAGAAGTGAAGCAGAAGACCACGCAAGGAAATATCATGCAAATTACAATTCTAGCTTGTGCAAGACACAAGTATGGCCAACATAATAAATCTACAAATTAAGGTTCAACAGTTCCTTCAAATGGATAAGGAAGTTTAAGATCATTATGTTATTTTGATTATTGCAACGTCCAATATCAACTGAAGTTATTAATCTGCCCAGTGTAGTATTATTTCTTGAAGATCTGTAACTTCCCTCTTATTAATTAAATATTAAGAGTCACAACGGAAGTCTTAAAAGTAACAACCCATTTCTGGACATTAGTCATTATGATGCATTTTCAGATATGCGATAATTATCATGATTATATAGCTTGTTAAACATAATAAGACGACTAAAAAAAAGAAAAGAAAGACAACAGTACGAGGTAGAACAGTGGAAGGAATGACATAGGCATCAATTGCATGGTGGAGGGTACAGAAGAGAAAAAGAAACTTACAGGAATTGGGCCCATGAATAGGATAGATAATATTAGCAGACATACTTTGCACGGCAAAGATAATCCTAAATAATACTGAAATCATATTTATCATTGAGATAATTGTCAAAAAATAGTCAACCCTGAAAACTATACAGGAAGAAAAGAATGCATGATGGATCTAATTTGAATCTGACTACGAGATGTCCAAAAAGTTAAAACTAACATTGAAATTCAAATCTAATATTTTCTAGTGCTTGCATATATGAAACAATAAGTATAATGATAGTAAAACAAATAACATGATAGTTGATATATATTCTAACCACACATAGAGAAAGAATAACTAGATGCAATGACATCTCCAAAGTTCCTCGGTCAACATGCTGCAGGAGTCCCTTAGGAAAATCATTCTTACTAGAGTGAGAAACATACTTTATCTGCATATAGGAACAAGCAATTTATCATAATAATATTTAAGAAAGATGTAGCAGTATCCGACAAGATTTTTTTACCTCGCCAAGAAAGAAAATGACATAGTTGTAAAGCAACTCCTGTGCATCGCCATTTCTAGTACCAGCATACTTTAACCCTAAAATCATTACGTGGCAGAAACTTAAAAAAAAAAAGGTTCAGAAGAATATAGGTAGCATTACACGTTGGAAAGAAAATAAATTATTGAGGATGATTGAAGCATGCATATTTAAATTTTTGAATTTTTATTGAACTATACTGTAATTTGAATTTTATGTTTCTTTTGTTTTATTTTCTACCCTATGATGGAAGGCAACCTATGATTATTTTAATTAACTATACCTTCTTCGGCCAAATCCAGTGAACCCGCCGAGCCTAACCGAGAGAAAGAGAAAGGGAGTGTTTAATTAATTTAGATTAAGTAAAATTAATTCAAATTAATTTTAATTACGATTATTTTAATTAACTATAGTTATTATAATTAATTATATTTAGTTTTAATTAAATAGTTATAATTAATTTAATTAATTATGATTAATTTAATTAGAATAAATTTAATTAATTATAATTTATAATTATTATTAATTACTATTAATTAATTATAAGTTATTAAAATTAATTAATGTTTATTAGTTATAATTAAAGCTAATTATAACTAATTATTTTAATTAATTTTAATAAACTATAACTAATTATTTTAATTAATTATAATTTAAAATAAATAATTAATTAATTAATTATAATTACTTAATTATAATTAATTAATTAAAAAAA
This sequence comes from Dendrobium catenatum, assembly GCF_001605985.2. Classification (NCBI taxonomy): domain Eukaryota; kingdom Viridiplantae; phylum Streptophyta; class Magnoliopsida; order Asparagales; family Orchidaceae; genus Dendrobium; species Dendrobium catenatum. The sequence continues at coordinate 10,889,715 of NW_021318693.1, forward strand.
AAGAAGAGAGTCATTTGTTGCCAATCCACTTGGTTGTTTTGATTAGCCATTTTGTTTCAAAAAAAAAACTCACACACCAACCTAGGATATGTTAACCTTGGCTCTGATACCAAACTTGATGCAGACAACTAGGTAGGAAAAAAAAAACCACAACGGAGAGCATAATGGCTAGTTAGAACTTTTCTCGATTTCAAAATTTAAAGCCAACACCAAACAACCTCCAAACAAATGAAAGATAGACAAAAAATGAAACTAAAATAAAAATAAAACAAACTACCATCATAACAACCAGCTAGTGGTCACCTCACATGCATCGAAATAGTAGGTAAGATAATAAGTGCTTAAAGACATGCAAACAAAGGTCCACCACAACAACTTTGGGTCAACGTCCACCACAAGACTCCTCTGGAAATGCTACCAAACAGCCAACAACATTTCAAGAGCTTGAGAACAAAAGATACAAGTGGGTGGAAACTTGTGGAAATAAGAAGGTAAAAAGCTAGAAACAAAGAGAGGAGAAGAGAAGTGGAAATAGCTCGTAAGCTTTCCAAGGAGAAACCCTCATGTTTAAGTAGTTTACTCACCAAAAATAGCTTCCAATTGTCACAAATCAGCCACAATATATAGGAGAGGAGAGGGAGCCAAACAGCCCAAACAACCCAAACAGCCGCCCAATGAATAGCAAAGGGAGGAAGAAAGGCCAAAGGCAGCCGAAGGGAGCATACACCCAGAAAGGCTAGCTGTGGGCTCCGAAAATTCGGCCCCGGCCTCCGCTCGCTGTTCTTTTTTATCAGCGAGGGATTTTAATTGAATAGTTCCGAGGTAAATTTTGGAAGGCAGATGGGTTTTTGTAGATAAGACACTACCCAGAGATTTCGCCCTCATTGTGAGACTTTATGATCTGAGTTCTGGTTTCCTATAGGCGCAAGCCCCTATAGTTTATTACCCCTCCCGATAATGAGAGAGAACTTTCGATTAAGGCTAGTTGTCAAGTCAGGATACGATGTTATCTGGCATATAGTAGCAGCACTAAGTAGATTCTAGTCGCCACGGCCACATACGTAGATTCGGGTTTCATAGGTTTATGCCTTTGAGAGTGAATTCTCTTAATTTTAGGCTTTGAAGGCCTAAAAAAATATTTACGGCCACATATTTGTTTTGTTGGTTCGAACCTTGTCGATTACATTGATCTATATAGAGGATCGGGTTCGAAACTTGAATTCACTTGTCAACCCGCGCACATCCCTAGACGTCACGTGTATACCAAATAACACGCTCGCCGGGCCCATAGATTTGAGGCATTTATAATTAAACCCTGTCGACTCCTTTTATTTACTTAGAAGGATCGGGTTCGAAATTTAATAACCCGCGCAGCATCCCTAGACGTCACGTGTGTACCAATAACATGCCGCCGGGGCCTTGCGGGAGATTGTATTTCCCCTTTTAGTGTGCCTATGTGTATACAAACTATTGTGTACGTGGGTATTCTTGAATAGAAACTTCTGTCTGCTTGTACGAATGTTGCAGATCCGGGCGTGGCGTAGCAAGCTTCTGAATAGAGTATGGTTGTTCGGTACAGTTTGTCGTGCACTACTCGTCGCTTTCGCAGGTGGATCGAGTGCACCTAACTAATCTCCTGCCTTCGGTTGTAGAAGCTCGTAGGAGCTTATATCTTTATGCTGTTGTGATTTTGACTATTACTAAGCCATACTGCTGGAGGTAATGTATTCATCCTTAGACTGAAGAGTTGACTACAGGATACTGCTACTCAGTGGCATCTACCCATCTTGACACATACATCTTGTCTTCGTGAGAGAAGTATGTGTTGCAGATCTTATTTTCTTTCAGCGGATGTGATATACTCCTTGATGTTGTTTCGTTGATCTTATTTGCATGGGCATTGTAGCATTCACTGCGTGATCCTTGGGTTCATTTGTATATATTAGCAAAGCTATTGTGTTCGTCTGTATCCTTCTTATCAAAGACTTATGAAGGTTTTGTATGCCCACTTTGCATATCTATCATCTTCGTCTGCAAATAGGCTATTATAAGCTCATTTGTATGCATGTTTGGGTTGACACACAATAAGGGGCTACCTCTTCTATATTCCCTGCTTGCTCTGCTTGTTCTCTTGCCATATTTAGTATACATGATGACGATGGACCATCATTATAATTATCATAGTGCCTCTTATATTCTCCTTTGTGTGAGATGTAGGGGCCTCCCAACCCCACCAAGAATTTGGCATGTATGAGATTTGAATGAATCACACTCCTTGATTAGCGCTTGCATTTCTATTTGGCATGATGGTTTTATTGATATCTTGACCATTCTTCAAAGTGAAATTCTTTATTGTTATTTGTGGTTTTCTGAATGTAGAATGATCCTTCACCAGTGTTTCATTTGCTCATGAGTAACATTATTTGGAGTCTTAGCGTCTTTGTATCACCACAAAGATGATTCGAGTTCACATGATAAGATTAGCTGAACTCTAAAAATTGAAATAACAATTTCTTATCACCTCATTGAAAGACATTGTATTGTTGAATGTAAGCATGTCATTACCAATCACTCCAAATTACCCACATACTTGATTGATAGAACTAAATATAAGTTGGAATAACATGGATTCCTTATTTATCCATTTGGTATTCATTTGAGTACATGTCATAGATGACTTAGACTTTAACTACTAAGTTCCTTGTGATCCTTTGAGTTCAAACCATATTTCAAAATCAAATCAAATAAATTTGTTTGCCATATTCAAGTCTAAGTCAATTGTCAAGTTTATATTGTTCAATGCACTTCTCTTGAGTCACAAGCTTCTATGTCATATATAGCTCAAATCACATTCGAGTCCAAATTTTAATGTCCCAAATTAAGCTTTATATAGTTTCAAGCTCAATGTCAAAGGCTTTGGTTTTGCTGAGTCTAAATTAAGTCCACAGTTCTGTTGCAACTTTGTCAAAGTCCTGTTTAAATCTGATTGAAGTTCAAGCCTATTTTGGTGGTTAATTTAAGGTTTGAGTTCACTTAAGTCAATTTGTTCAACCAAGTTCAAGTCCGGATCTTTGTTCAATATAGTTCTTGCATGTCCTTTCAGTTCAATCAAGTCTCAGGTCACTCATTTTAAGTCCTTGTCTATATTTTCAGACAAATTTCGGCAGCCCTCCCGCGTCTTCAGGGGAAAAAAAACCAATGAGCCGCCTACTCGCCACGTATCACTTAGACGTTTGCAGCGGCTTGGTGGTTAGTGAACAACTTGTTTCTCAAGCATACGCGGCGAGTGTTAAATTTTTATTGTATTTGTTTATTCTCATCCTTTGGAGCATACGTCACGCTAATACTACTTAGTTACTCACTAAGCGTGCTTTTGGGGTCTGTTTTTAATATAAAAAAAAAATAAATTGCTATTATTTTTTCGATAAGCATTTTTTTGATTTCACCAACGCCCGGCGTTAGGTATCTTTATTAGATAACCCTGCCTCGCCGTAGGTGCCGGCCACCGGGTCCCATCTTCCCCACCTACACGCGCACTATAATTAGATACGATCTTGCACATATGGCGGTTTTTTCCGAGGTTACCTGCTTCACGACACATGTGAAGTAAGGTTTTGAAGTTTTTAAAGAAAGCAATTCACATAACTCGCGGGGATTGTCGCTGGTTTTCTGACACTCGTGGTTATACATAAATTTACTATTAGTTAAATTTATATTCTATAGTTACATTATATT
>NW_021318693.1:10893549-10923706 GCF_001605985.2 Dendrobium catenatum
ACGTAGAAATACGTGTTATCTGGCATTATAGTAGCAGCACTAAGTAGATTCTAGTCGCCACGGCCACATACGTAGAGGATCGGGTTTCATAGGCTTTAGCCTTGAGAGTGAATTCTCTTAATTTTAGGCTTTGAAGGCCTAAAACAAATATTCTGGTCGCCACGCCACATATTGTTTTGTTGGTTCGAACCTTGTCGATTCCTATTGATCTATATAGAAGGATCGGGTTCGAAACTTGAATTCACTTGTCAACCCGCGCAGCATCCCTAGACGTCACGTGTATACCAATAACACGCTCGCCGGGCCCATGCGATTTGAGGGCATTTTATAATTAAACCCTGTCGACTCCTTTTATTTACTTAGAAGGATCGGGTTCGAATTTAATAACCCGCGCAGCATCCCTAGACGTCACGTGTGTACCAATAACATGCTCGCCGGGGCCCTTGCGGGTTGAGATTGTATTTACCCCTTTTAGTGTGCCTATGTGTATACAAACTATTGTGTATGTGCGGGGGTATTCTTGGAATAGATACCTTCTGTCTGCTTGTACGAATGTTGCAGATCCGGTGCGTGGCGTAGCAGCTTCTGAATAGAGTTATTCGTTGCTTCGTACAGGTGGATTGTCGTGCACTACTCGTCGCTTTCTGCAGGTGGATCGTAGTGCACTAACTAATCTCCTGCCTTCGGTTGTAGAAGCTCGTAGGAGCTTATATTCTTTATGCATTCTGTTGTGATTTTGGTCTTTACAATACAGCCACTACTGCTGGAGGTAGATGTATTCATCCTTAGACTGAAGTTGACTACAGGATACTGCATTTACTGTAGTCTTTATGCATCTACCCATCAGTGGCATATGGCACATACATCTGTCTTCGTAGAGAGATCGTATGTGTTGCAGATCTTATTTTCTTTCATGCGGATGTGATATACTCCTTGCATGTTGCTTGTCGTTGATCTTTCATTTGCATGGGCATTGTAGCATTCACTGCGTGATCCTTGGGTTCATTTGTATATTAGCAAGTATTGTGTTCGTCTGTTATCCTTTTCAAAAGACTTATGAAGGTTTTGTATGCCCCCCTTGCATATCTATCATCTTCGTCTGCAAATAGGCTATTATAAGCTCATTTGTATGCTAGTTTGGGTTGACACCAATAAGGAGGCTACCTCTTCTATATTCCGCTTGCTCTGCTGTTCTCTTGCCATATTTTAGTATACATGATTGACGATGGACCCATCATTATAATTATCATGTGCCTCTTAATATTCTCCTTGTTGGTGAGATGTAGGGGCCTCCCAACCCCACCAAGAATTTGGCATGTATGAGATTTGAATGAATACACTCCTTGATTAGCGCTTGCATTCTATTGGCATTGATGGTTTTATTGATATCTTGACCATTCTTCAAAGTGAATTCTTTATTTGTTATTTGTGGTTTTGTGACATGTAGAATGATCCTTCACCAGGTTTTCATTTGCTCATGAGTAAATCCCCATTTATTTGGAGTCTTAGCATATAGTTCTTTGTATCACACAAAGATGATTCGAGTTACACATGATAAGATTACTGAATTACAATTATCTCTCAAATGAAATAACAATTTCTTATCACTCATTAAAGACATTGTATTGTTGAATGTAAGCATGTCATTACAATCACTCCAAATTACCCACATACTTGATTGAATAGAAGCATAAATTATGCTAAGTTGGAATAACATGGATCCCTTATTTATCCATTTGGTATTCATTTGAGTACATGTCATAGGATGACTTAGACTTTACTTACTAGTTCCTTGTGATCCTTTGAGTTCAAACCATATTCAAAATCAAAGTCCAAATATAATTTGTTATGCCATATATTCAAGTCTAAGTCAATTTCAAGTTCATTTATTTTCAATGCCAAGTTCTCTTGAGTTCAAGCTGAGCTCAATGTCATTATAGCTCAAATCACATTCGAGTCCAAATTTTTAATGTTCCAAATTAAGCTTTTATTATAGTGTTCAAGCTCAATGTCAAAGCTTTGGTTTTGCTTGAGTCTAAATTAAGTCCACAAGTCTGTGTTGCCAACTTGTCAAAGTCATTCCTCCTCTGATCTGATCGATGACTAGCCTTAATCGAAAGTTCTCTCTCATTATCGGGAGGGGTAATTAACTATAGGGGCTTGCGCCTATAGGAAACCAGAACTCAGATCATAAAGTCCTCACAAAATGAGGGCGAAATCTCTGGGTAGTGTCTTATCTACAAAACCCATCTGCCTTCCAAAATTTACCTCGGAACTATTCAATTAAAACTCCCTCGCTGAATAAAAAGAACAGCGAGCGGAGGCCGGGGCCGAATTTTCGGAGCCCACAGCTAGCCTTTCGGGTGATGCTCCCTTCGGCTGCCTTTTGGCCTTCTTCCTCCCCTTTGCTGATTCATTGGGCGGCTGTTTGGGTTGTTTGGGCTGTTTGGCTCCCTCTCCTCTCCTATATATTGTGGCTGATTTGTGACAATTGGAAGCTATTTTTGGTGAGTGAAAACTACTTAAACATGAGGGTTTCTCCTTGGAAAGCTTACGAGCTATTTCCACTTCTCTTTTCCTCTCTTTGATTTCATATGGGCTTCTTACCTTCTTCTTATTTCCACAAGTTTCCACCCCACTTGTATCTTTGTTCACAAGCTCTTGAAAGTGTGGTTGGCTGGTTTGGTAGCATTTGCCGGAGGAGTCTTGTGGTGGACGTTGACCCAAAGTTGTTGTGGTGGACCTTTGGTTTGCATGTCTTTAAGCACTTATTATCTTACCTACTATTTCGATGCATGTGAGGTGACCACTAGCTGGTTGTTATGATGGTAGTTTGTTTTATTTTTATTTTAGTTTCATTTTTTGTCTATCTTTCATTTGTTTGGAGGTTTGTTTGGTGTTGGCTTTATAAATTTTGAATCGAGAAAAGTTCTACTAGCCATTATGCTCTCCGTTGTGGTTTTTTTTTTTTCCTACCTAGTTGTCTGCATCAAGTTTTGTATCAGAGCCAAGGTTAACATATCCTAGGTTGGTGTGTGAGTTTTTTTTTTCTTGAAACAAAATGGCTAATCAAAACAACCAAGTGGATTGGCAACAAATGATGCAACAATTGGCTGATTTATAACATCAAATAAACAATATGGCTAACACCCTTGCAAATTTGAATGTCAACAATGTTAATGTTCAAAACTCTAAAAGTGAAGAAGAAATCTATAGGAATCAAAATAGACTTCATAGGAATTGGGATCATGGGATAAAAATTGACTTTCATAACTTCGAAGGTAAGCTATAACCCGATCAATTCATTGAATGGATAGAAAAATTGGACCAATTTTCAAATGGAAGGATATCCCTGATAATAGGAAAGTTAAGTTTGCTAGCTTAAAACTCACAGGTCACGCCTTAACTTGGTGGAAAAATCTTCAAAATAATAGGCTAAGACGAGGGAAGGATAAAATTCAAACCTGGGATAGGATGAAAGAAAAAATGAGGGAAAAATTTTTGTCTTCTGATCACTCACGAACTTTATTCTAAGAATTTAATAATCTTCGTAAAGGATACCAAGCAGTTGAGGAATACACTGAAACCTTTTATAAACTTCAATCACGAAATGATCTAAATGAATCTGAAGAATGAACTATCACTAGATACATTAATGGGTTGAAATGGGCAACTCAAGATCAATTAAGCCTACATCATGTAATCAAACTCGACGAATCTTATCGAATGACCTTAAAAATTGAAAAGCAACAACAAAGAAGTAATAACAAGGCACCTAAACCATTTAAGCGACGACAAACTGGTGGGATAAAAATCCAATCTTCACAACCTTCTGCTAGAAGATCTAATGTGTGAACAAAAACATTTGAAACACAAACTTTATATAAAGGGATTGATGGACCCAAGCTGACTGAACTATCCAAGCTTATTGGACCATGTTACAAATGCGGGTTATACGAACATCTTTCAGCTGCTTGTAAGAAAACAACCCTCCTAGGACTAATTACATTGATAATGATGAGGAATTAGAAGAAGATGAAGAAGAAAATGAAACTGAACAAGAAAATGAGACTGAGTTAGAAAGGCTTGACGTAGAAGGCGACCAAGATGACCAATTCTTAGTAATCCAACAAGTCCTAACTACTAAAATTGAAAATGGAGATAAATGGATTATGAGGAACATCTTTCGAACCACTTGCACTTTTGAAGGAAAACTCTGCACTTTAATGATTGATAGTGGTAGTTCTGGTAATTTTGTCTCACAACTGATGGTAAACAAGCTTAAACAAAAATCAAAACCACTTGCTAAACCTTACAAAATCTTTTGGTTCAAAGGAGGTGAAGTTCCTATCACAAAGCAATGCACTGTTAACCTATCAATTTGAAGCTGTTATAAAGATCAGGTTGTTTGTGATATCATGCCTTTTGAAGTTTGTCATATCTTATTGGGTCGTCCCTGACAATTTAATCATAAAACAATTCATAATGAGGAAAAGAACACATACACTCTAACTCAAAATAATAAGGAATTCAATCTGTACCCTCAAAAGTACATTTCTGACCCACATGCCAAGATACCAAAACAACAAAAGCAAGCATTCCTGAATTACTCAACATGAATGAGTTGAAAAAATCTAAGATAACATATCTAGTGTTAGGAAAAGAGTCCGATCCAACCTCTCAAATTCCCAAAGAAATACGATCATTAATTGATGAATTTTTGGCATAACCCCTGAAGAACTACCAAAGGCTTTGCCCCCAATGAGAGATATTCAACATCACATTGACTTAATCCATGGAGCAACATTACCCAATCTTCCTCATTATCGAATTAGTCTTGCTGAACATGAGGAACTATATAAGCAAGTGACTGAACTTTTTGATAAGGATTAATCAAAGAAAGCCTGAGTCTATATTCTGTGTCTGCTTTACTTACACCTAAAAAAGATGGAACCTGAAGGATGTGTGTGGATAGCTGTGCCATAAATAAAATAACCATCAAATATAGGTTTTCAATACCTAGGCTCGATGATATGTTGGATATGCTTAGTGAAGCAAAAATCTTTTCTAAAATTGATTTGAAAAGTGGGTATTATCAAATTAGGATTAAACCTAGTGATGAGTGAAAAACTATGTTCAAAGCCAAGGAAGAATTGTATGAATTGCTAGTCATGCCTATTGGGTTATCTAATGCTCCTAGTACGTTTATGAGAACGATGAATCATGTTTTAAGACCTTTCATAGGAAAATTTGTGGTTTTGTATTTTGACGATATTCTGATTTACAACACTCATTCTTCTGAGCATCTTAATCATGTTAAACAAATCTTGCAAACTTTAAGAGAACAAAAATTGTACATCAATATGAAGAAATGTTCTTTCTAACTCCAAGTTTGACCTTTTTAGGATATCTTTTGTCTGCTGAATGAATTAAAGTTGACCCTGTTAAGATTGAAGCGATCCAAAAATGGTCGACCCTAAAGAATATCAGCAAGGTGAGAGGATTTCACGGTCTAGCATCTTTCTATCGTAGATTCATAAAAAATTTCAGCACTTTAATTGTAAATATCACTGACTGTCTTAAAAATAGGATTTTTAAATGGACCCCTGAAGCTGAACAAACCTTTCAAATAATCAAAGCAAAAATGAGTCAAGCTCCCATTCTTAGTTTACCAGATTTTGATAAAATATTTGAAGTTGACTGTGATGCCTCACATATTGGTATAGGAGCTGTGCTTAGCTAGGAAGATAAACCCATTACATATTTTAGTGAAATATTGAAAGTGTTGATAAAATGATATGATTAAATGAAATTATTTTATGATATGAAATGAAAAAGGAATAATGCATATTGTTCCAATTGCTTTAAGTTACTGCAATTTAGAAGCATATTTTACTCACTGAGTTGTAGTTTGCTTTTAGTTGCTCTAACATTTTCATATATAATTTATTATAATCAAAATGAATAAAAGATGTAAAAATATGTACCGTAGACGTGGCGCACCGGAAGAAAAGTATTTTGATGATTTTTTATCAGTTTATTTTTTTAGTAGCTCATTTAGTGTATTGGAGATGGATTTAGCAAATGGAAATTTAATTCACCGACCAACTGTCTATTCTCGCCTCGTTAATTCAAGCCTCCGGTCTGGATCGTGACACAAGCATTATTATTAGCTTTATCCCAACAATTTGTGATTACTTTTATAAATCATCCTCCAATCAAATTCAACGTCACTTGTTAGAAAATAGAAGAATTTTATGTTATGCCATCTATTTCCAGTACAATAGTAAATACAAGTACCATACAATATACTCATGAAGGATGTAATGTAGAAATAAATGAACAAATTATTACCAATAGAAATGCAAGCTCCAGTAACAATGTTAACATATGCCTGTACAAGAGCCTGTCTATCAAATTCATCATTATCATTCGCATCATTTGTTAACATCGCAATCCCAATATTCACAATTGAGGGAACCAGGGAATCGATCCAACCTTTCGATGGGCAAATTCTGCACCAAATAAAACATAGCTGTATCAATATGTTCCTACAAATAAAGTTCACTACGGATGGCAAAGGTAAATTACCAACCTACTCCACATAATTAAACTACGAGCAATGATCCGAAGCATGATAAAGTCAGGCCTCAAATACTGCAACTCAAAATGAGTGGAAGGGATATGAAGTCTTGATGCAACAACTTCTGATTCTGTCTGAAATCAGAAATATTTTTCATCAAAATCAATAGAACTTGATGTTTTTCCAATTCCTTTTCTAGCTTTCAACAGAATCACTGGAGTAAGAAATCACCTTTAAAAATATAAGAGCTAGTGCTATTGTCGCTCCAGGTGCTGTTACATCAACATTGATGTGTGTCCCTTCTAACATCTAAATCAAGAAAAATATAAAATAAAAAAGGATAAGACGTTCAATTTTTAACAGTTCAAATGAAGCTGCAAGGTTCACCTCATTGCATTACCAAACAAATCTGGAAGAAAAGAAATAGAAAGGAAATTACAATGTAGGAAGGAAATGCAGATGAAGTTAAAAGTCGAAATAACCTGCCCAATGCTTCGGCTGTGATCATCTGATGATGGTCCTATGTGAAATGGCTTCTCCTGCAAAAAACAACAATGGAAAAGAAATAATAATTTTATATAGAAGTCTAACGAGTAAATATAATTTAACTAAAATATTGGACGATGTGATAATGCAAAAAAAAAAAAGGACAGGAATGAAGTTGCTTCAAGAAAATACATTGTTAACTCCTTTGCTGCCAGTATACTGGAAAAGCTGATCAATAGAAGCATCCATGAAATTAAATGCATCATTGCCTCTGCCTTAAAGTCAGAAAATATATATTTTTAATTAAATTGTACAAAAACATAGAGATTGCCATGTAGTAACAAATACTAGAGTTTCTCTGGTTTCATGATATCATAAACCTAGAGCAACAAGCCCCAAAGCAGATCCTGCTGCGACAGCATAACCTTCTCTTTCAAGCACATTATCACCGCCACTTCTGCGCCCTATTTCACCCTGCAAGGAAATCAACCAGAAATGATGTTGAACTAGCAATAAATCATTAGAAAGACAAATTCTAGAAAAAAATACAATGTAATGAACAGTTTAACAAACAGGTGGCTGATATCACAAAGAAGTCAACTTTTCTTTTACAAAATATATTATAAAATAGAAATAGAAGACTATACATCTAGAATATAAAAACAATACCGGTAATCCTTAGTTTGATCAAAAAATAAAAAAAATAAAAAGAAACAAGATTGGGTAGTGCTACAGGCCAATCAAAATGTTTGTCCAAATTTTGAAAGTGAGCAAAATAGATGCCTGCTATCTTTTAACACATTTGCACCCAAAAATAAAAGACAGATGCCCACATTGATAGGTATAATTACTACTGATTCTACAATAACTGATCACCCTTGATGTTTTCGCATCAAAGAAAATAAAATATGCCATCCGTAATTGAAAATTTGTAGACAATAATTCATGTTTGAAGAGAAAGACAAATGTTTATTTGGCATACTATATTTCAGTATTTTCAAAGAAATCATTAAGGCATTAAATCATTGATTACAAGTGTGGAAAAACTCTTCAACTATGATGCACCGACACTTCTCCTCAAAGAGGCGTGCAGTGTCCGACACCGTGTCCACCACAACACTCGTCTGACACTCCTCCGACACGTGTCGGACACGCCGAAAACATGTCCGATTAAAAAAATACTAAAAATAAATTGGACACACGTGTCCGACACGCGTATCTTAACCGACACCGTGTCCGACACGACACTCATCCGACACGTGTCGGACACGCCGAAAACGTGTCCGATTAAAAAAATATTAAAAATAAATTGAACACACGTCCGACACGCGTATCTTAAATATTTTATAATTTTTTTAAATTAAAATTTCTTCTATTTGGCGAGATTTAAACTAAATTTCTTATTTCATATCCACAACATCAAATCAACGTCTGCATTTAATACCCATTTATCGAATATTCTCATTTTCATTTCTCTTTGACAGTGAAGGTATTTTCATCTCCTCTCTTTTTGCACAATTACAAATCTTTCTCTTGTTGAACCAGAGTTAAAAGTAGTGATATTCAATGATGATGATATTGAAGGCCAAAAACAAACCTCTAAAGCTAATCATAGTAGTTGAAGCTTGAATGCTTGATGTTGCAGTAAGTGATTATTTGCTTATATTTTTGTGGTTGTACTAGATATTTTGTATTAAATATTTTATATTATAAGCTAGACAAGTTATCATGTCATTCATTTATTATTGTTTGTCATTTTTAATATGATATTACATTAATATATATACATTATATAAAAGAATGTATTGCCAGGTGTCCGCGTCGTACCCGTGTCCTATATTTGCAAAAAAAAGCCGTGTCCGTGTCGTGTCGTGTCCGTGTAGCCGTGTCCGTGCATCATAGCTCTTCAAGTAATATATGTAGAAGTTCATTTCATAAACAATATGAGGACCTAAAATGTAAGTAGCCAAAGCTTGCAGAACCAAGATTCAAACATTGAACAAGTTTGACGGCACTAATAATCATTTAATACCTATTTCACTAAAAGCATCCCCACAATCATATTGGGGCATGAATATGTTAAATATTTTGAAGTTGAAGTTTGAGAACCTGCAGAATCAAATAATTAATCCGTTTAAGATACCTTTTACTTAGATAAGTAGTAATCAGTGAGCTTCTAATATATGACTGCAGGAAGATATAATCTTTTCCTCTAAAATTAAACTACCATGTACCGTCAATCAAGATGTTCCCAATCCCGTACCAGTTTTCAACATAATTTTAACAACTACAGATAACAGTTCACTAACAGAGGATGAGAAAAATGTATGATCTAGTCTTATAAAATAAAACATCAACGAAAGCCTAACTAAGGCCATAATAAAAAAAGGAGATTACAGAAAGTAAATCAATTACCAACAAAATTTTTGTAGTTAATGGATGTGCTGACCCTTCGTATAGAAGTCCAATACCCATTAGTGCTGCAGACTGTGAAACAACAAAAAATATGCAAACCGATTCACGAAAGTTAATAAATCTGAGAAGTGACAACAGAAATTATGCATATAAAGAAACACTGGAACTTAAATCAACAAACTTGAAGTTTTTTATGTGTTAAATGGAAGGCAATATTTAGAAGAAGAAATGAACACTGAGCAGGATAAAAGAATCAAATGTTGAAGAAACTACTTATACCTCTTTAAAGAGCCCCAGTTAATTCCAAATATTTAGGTACCTTACCAGGTCATGTGTCCAGGATCTGTGCCTTAAGTAGATCTTGATTGGTTGGATCGGTGAGACTATCCCTATCTAAGAAACCAGTGAAGTACATGAATCTTGGATGGAGTGCATACTTCATGAGCTGGTAGCTAAGCATCAGAATTGTAGATTAATATGGAGTGTTGGTTGGGGCACTGACAACTTTACCTCCTAGCAGTAATTTAGAAAGGTTTGTCTTTCTTTGTTTAGCTCTGTGCTTATTTGTTATGCTCTTTACTTATTTAACCTACAAATTCGATGCATGTGAGGAACCCGCTCTGACGGTTGTCTGAGGATAGCGTCTTTTTTAGTTTCTTTATTTCTCCTAACATCTTTTGTTGTGATTGTCAAGTTTTGGGTCGTTTAAGTTTATTTAACAAAGTTTGTTTTAAGTTCTACTCTTTTGTCAGTTTTCTTTCTTGTGTGTTTTTTTGTATTCAAGTGATATAGGCTCCCTATATCCCTTGTCTGCATCAGGTGATTTCACTTATCATTATGGTGATGTAAAGAACTTCCGTGTTGATGCTGATCATCTGATCAAGACATACTTTTAACGTCAACAATGGGATTAATTAGATATTTTTTGTTTTGTTGGTAAATTTATGTTCTAGGAAACATATGAATTTTCTTTTAAATTCATCTTTGGAGTTTGGACTTATCTATTTGGAGATAAATTTCAAGCTTCTTTTATAATCTCTTCAAAATTTACCTCAGGTCTTTTTCTCATATAAACACCCGATGGTTATGCTGAGATAATGAAGCATATTTCTTGATTTGTTGAAACTACCCCAATTCTTAGTAACCACCCCCTTTTTGTGTTTCTCTCTCATTTCCCTCTCACTCATCTGCCATTTCTTCCTCTTGGACTCACTCATTCTTACACTTTCTAATCCTTGCATATTCCTTAACGCTAATACCCTTTCACAGCAGACTCAGCAACTTCAACATCAATCCATATGAGAAACTTATACTGGCACAGTTTTGAGGTTCAAGGGCTTCATCCATAGATAATATTTGGCAATGGAGCTTGATTTGATGTTTTCATAGGTATAAATATTCAATTATTAATTAGACTAAATTACTAGTTCTCCATCAATTATCCTTGCCTAGGAAAGCTCTACCAAAAGAGAGCCCTACCTACTACCTAAACAATATAAAGTAGTAGAATTCTACCCAATAATAATAATCAAGTGCATACAAAAAAGGCTCATTATTATACATACTTAAAATCCATTGAAAACTACAGATTAAAACATTATTACATATCTAATTCTACTTTTATATTTTGCTTACTAGTATAATAATCCTGACAAATTTACTTTCACCACATATTGGATGATTTTACAAATAAATTTGTAGCCATATCACAAAACCTCTCAAGCAAAGTTATTGTATCAGGAAACAATCACATTCACATATACATTTAGAATTATCTTGTCTAATTGTATTCATCAAATATTTCCATGTTATGTTCATCGTATATTGTACATTCAATTTCATTTAGCAATGACACTTCCAGCACATAAAAAGGTGAATTTAGAAGTTTATTACAAACTATTGAGCAATTGAGCCAACATGTAGAAAATTTAGATCATAAAATGACATTTTATAGAAGTAATTGTTCTTTAAAAGAATTTGACTCTTGAAAAGAAAGTCAATCTAATTATGGGTCAATTAGTGTCTAACAATATTTAAGCATTGCAAACCCAAATGGAATTCAAAATGAACTTAGTATAGGCACCTCCAAATTTATCCTTCAAACCATCTTGCCACTATAAAAATCCTAAACAAGAAATGTCACCTATGGGACACAACCTACAAGTGGACAAGATTAGAAGGCATTAAAAGGCCAATTATTATTATTCGCTCAGGAAAAATATTGGCACTAACCTTACTCTCGTAAGCTTAAGGTTCTAATTTTCCCCGAGGTGAATTTGATTTAACATTTAATCAGATTTCCCCTGAGAGTAGTAACAGGGTTTATTTAGATATGGATTCTACTTCCTATGAGCGTAAGTCTTCATAGTTAACTACCCCTCTAGTACTTGTTTTGCTCTATTTAGGTGTAGCTTTACATTGCTAGTTATATTTGATATTAATGTTATATTTGTTTTCTTGCAGGTAGATTGTACTTACAATAGCTCAAACTGTTCACAGGTAGCTATAGGGGCTACTAAGAGCTATTTGTTTGATGGAGAGTTTTATTGTTTGTGAGAATTGCTTAAAGTTTGAGTTGTTTCACCAATATTTGAGAGCTGTCAATTGTTTGGAGAGCTTTGTTTTGAGAGCTATTACTTGGAGGCGAGCCGTTGCTTTGGGAGATATTTTTACTTGTTGGAGAGCCATTGTTAATTTGTACTTAGGATGAATTATTGAAAATAATATATTTCTGCATTTTCTTCTATTTTATGTGCATAAATTAATTAGATTAATTAATTAAATTTTAATTAAAGTAAATTTTTAAATTGCTCAGCACTCTAATTAAAAAAAAGTATTTTAAATTGTTTAATTAATCTTGATTAAATTTATTAATTGGATTTAAATTTAAATTGCTTAATTAATTTTAATTAAAGTTTGATTGTTTAATTTGTTAATTTAGATTTTTAGATGAATTTTAAAATTACTTATGTTTAATTCAATTTGCTCATTAATCTGATTAATTAACATATAGTTAGTTAATTTAATGATCTAATAAATTTACTAAATTAATTGTATCTCTGATTTTTAGTCAATTTAGATTAATTACCTAATTCGCTAAACTAACTAATTAGTTGTTTAATTCATCAATTTAATATTTTATTGATTAATTAGTTAAGGATCTTTTACATTATTTAAACACAATTAATTAATTTAATCAAAGGTTTTAATATCAATGGAGTTATCAATTGATCAAAAAGGATTTTAATCAATTTAATCATCATACTTTTATTAAGTTCCATGTTTAAGCAGTTAATTAAACAGCTCAAACTTTGAATTTCTGATTAAATTGAACTTCAAATTTATAATTCTGAAATTAATTGAGAGTTTTGAATTTTAATTTTGTTTTAGTTAACTGGTTATCAAATGACTGCTTAATTAATTGTTGTTGTTATAATTTTAAATTAATTAGTTAATTACTTAGGTTATCATTTCAATTAAAATTTAATTAATTTATGTTTATCGAGTCGTAGTTAAGATTAGTTGATTAGTGAGTTATTTAATTTAGTTAATTAGTTTTAAATTGGTTAGCATAATTAGTCAATTAATTATAAATTTTAATTTCATTTCAAATTAATTTTATATTCATTAATTAGTGAATTTTAAGTTTAATTGAATTTTAATGCAAAGCTCCCAAATTTGCAAGATAGATATTTTTCTGGTGAATTTTCGGGAACCTCCTGGCATCCCCTCCCCGCGAGAAAAGGTTAGGGGAGGTTACTCACCCTTTTAGTCCGCCTAGGCGAAAATATAATCAATGGCCAAGGACTTCGGGATGTTGTTTGGTCCCGGTATTATCTTCAAGTCTCCAATTGATAATTGCTAATTGCGACATCTCCTGCTTTCCTTTTTCTATGATAATATATACATACGTACAAATTATAATTATAATTATTATTATAATAATTATATGCATAATCCCTCTCACATCTCTCCCTCACTCAATGTTTACACAAACATAGGTGGATCAAGTATGGCCTTCACGTGGGAAGTTGGACGCACAGAGGAAGTCAGAAGCCAAAGAGACTTTGAATCGTGCATATCTCATTGTGTGGAAGGGCACAGACTGGGTACTTGGGAGGCGGGCTGAAGGCTTTGGAGCTGGAGGCTTCGCGTGGGCTGAAGGGACACAAGACAGGAGCAGAAAGGCTGGTTTTGGCTTCGGCGTACTTGTACGATTTGTAGTTGGGGTTCAATTGCAAGTAGCAGGCATGGTCGGCAGTAGGGGTTGCTCGTGTGGGAAGACTTGGGGTTCCGAGTAGAAGGAGGCCGGTGGGAGTCAGACGAGACTGACGTAGGCATTAGCGGGAGTCTGGTCAGAGAAGAGAGCAAGGCAGATGTTCGTTGTGAGGAGGTTGAGAAAGAGAGTCAAGGGATTCGATTGCAAAGTCTGTGTAAGTTCGATTTTCTATTTTGTTTCACTTTTTTACGTGATTGACGCGACAGTTATCTCAACGTCGTGTGATCTTGGAAACTGACATGGGTAGTGGGCCGATGGTTGTAGGTTCATAAGTCAACAAATATCCTACATTAAAGCTTAAAAAGTGCATCACCTTCATAAAATCTTAAGTATTTGAGTTTATCAGTGTCGTCACCTTTATAGAAATCCATCTAATCACCCTAGAGATATTGATCAAAGAGGTGCCACAGGCGAGACACAATCTACAAATAACAGATTGTAAGGCATTATAATTGCTAGTTACTATCCCACAATAGGGTTGATGAGCACATTCTCGATCACAAAATATGTTTAGAGATGACTCAAGAATCAATACCAACACCTTTTATGGAAACTTAGGATAATGATAAATCATCTCTATAATAGGGATCATTATGAAAAGGATTATCTTGAAGAACAGTGAGTATATTATAACACTCTTTATGAAGAGAAATTAGATGAGTTCATTCATGCTCATTGCCCATCAAAACATAATCATAATAAAAATAATTTGAATAACCTTATACAAGGTAAAGCTAATAAATTTTTTGAACTATCTAAAAGGTTAAGGTGGAAGCTTTAATTTTATATAGAAAGTACAATCTAAATGTCTTTCTGGATTAGCCCCCTGAGATAGAGGACTTAATTACTTGAAAATGCATAAGTGATCACTAGTTAGTTAGCTTTAGGTAGTCAAGCTAGCGGATTTTGGTGATGACTTGTAGCAATATTAGATCGCCCTGGTGGAGCCAACTACCATCACATAGTTTGTAATGAATATGGCTTTGACAAAAATACCTGCCAACATACCATAAGAGATTACTAGTTGAGCAATTAATGAAACTCATATAAGATTTTAATCTAAAATCTAATATTTGAACAAGTTTGAAGAGTTTATTACTCAATGTGATCTTTCTGAGTAGTTTTACGTAGTCATACCAATATTCATTAATGGATTTGATGCACAACAAACTATCACATAAAATAATGATGAACTAAAGAGGTTAAGGCATCCTAACAAAATACCTATCGATTGAATTTTTATCAATATTTCAACTAGAGCTGAAGTAAGTTACGGAAATAAATTCTTCACCTGATTCCCTTTAGAGGTGAAGTAAAATAGGAAGGTCTATGGGCATTATGAAAGGTTTGATAAGGAAATTAAAGTGAGATCAGGAACTCGAGATTAGAGAAAAAATAAAATATTAATATATAGAGAGTGATGTGATGCAATGGGAGTTACACAAGAGTTTAAAAGAGAATTAAATATTAGCTCCACGAATTATCTAATCATGCATCAAAGATAAGTTGATTATAAGTAATTCGCGATGTTCAATTTGCTTGGCAAAGAAACTACAACAAGAGAACTAAACCATTTAAGCAAACACGGAGGAAAACATAAAACAAAGGCTAGTAAATAAAAATCCCACAATTAATACAAAGTTGTTCACACCTTGAGATCTTTAACACTCTCTTCCTACGGAGACTAAGTTGAGCGACGGAAGATTGTCCAGACTAGCATGGAGGTTGCCACTAAGATGGAGGTACCAAGGAACGTTGCCGTGGAAGAGGATCTCGGAGGCGGAGGAGGCACAGTAGATCGACCTTTGATAATCCAAGTGTAGACGGAGAAGTGTTCGTCAATGGAGTCTACAAGCGTCGGCAAGATTCGGTCAAAATATTCTTCGACGATATCGTCGAAGTCAAATCCGACGTCAAAGAATTGAGATCACAGGATGTTGACTCTTCCGTTGCGGTCGTATTCAAACCCGAAGTTCCACTCGGGTTCGTCCATGCATCCTTGGAGTGGAGCCGAATGGTCGCCACAAGCAAGATCTCCCAAGGAGGGCAGGTGGGGCGGCGGCTTGGCTAAGGGAGAGGGGAGCCGGCGGGAGAACAGGGAGGGAGGCGGGCTGGGTGAGAGAAAACTGAAGTTTACTTTCAGTTTTTGTGAAATTAGGAGGGAGGGATTGAGGGATTTGAAATTTCAATTAATGTAATTAATGCATTAATTTAAAATTTCAATTAAGGAGAGATTATGGGGCTGATTTTGTGGAGCATTTAAATTAATTTGGGGAGAGAGGAGAACCATTCAAGGGGCCGGCCAAAATTAGTGGAGAGGGGCAATTAATATTAATTGAGTGGGCCATCTAGAATATAGATCACGGTGGAATCAAATCTGAAATTTGGTTTTCAGATTTGTTCTACTAGGAAAGTTTCCTAACTGTTATTAAGCCATAGGATTCGTGGCATATAACAGGTAATAAAGAAAAATTAATAAAAAGCTACTTTCCTAATTGAGCTTGCTGTAGATTAGGAAAGAATTTGGAGCATTTGAAATTGAATTTCAATTCAATGGAGTAAGGGGCTGGCGGGCTGGCGGGAGACGGGCCTGGAAGAGGGAGTGGGATCGGCTGGAGCTTGGTAGCAGGAGAACAATTGGCCAGCGGCCAATTTTCTGGTCGGACAAACAGAGCCGGCAGAAGGAGGGAAATGGGAGAGGATTTCAGGGCCTGGAAGCAAGCTGAAGCCGGAACTCACACAGAGATCCACGGAATTTCCCTCAAGAACTCACAAAGAGAACTTGGGGGAACGGAGACCTCACAAAGAGATCAAAAGTAGAAAATTTTATTCAACAATTCATTAATTCTCATACAAGATACAATGGCCATATAAATAGGCTCCAAAGAAAAGAAAGTGCAAAAGTCTAAAATGCCCCTTGGGGCTACAAAAGCAACTACTACCCTCAGGGGTAAAATGAGAAACTACAAAAATAAAAGCATAATAATAAAACTGATGGTACAAGTAAAATAAATAATAAAGACTTGCAATCATGGCCGTCGATCTCTGTGGTCGTCTCTGATAGACGCGCCGAAATCTCCTATCGATGACCTCATCATTCTCCCCGGGTGGGAGAGAACTCGACCCCGTCGAGTGCGTACTACGGAAGCTCTCATATACTTGTACCATCAGTTTTATTATTATGCTTTTATTTTCGTAGTTTCCCATTTTACCCCTGAGGGTAGTAGTTGCTTTAAATATTAATATATAGAGAGATTGACAGAAACCAACTTTAGCACAAAACTACAATGCACAAGACATCCTAACACTAATCTAAAAAGGAGAAGAGAAAATAAAAACTAAGCGTACCGAGAATATCAGTAACTTATAGATCCTTCTTATGAATAGTTCTTTGTAACAACAGTCTTCTACATCGACTTCTTTCAAGGGTTGATATGCACTCAAAAGAAGTTCTCTTTGAATTAAGAAACACACAGAGAGTACAAGCAAAGGAATTTTGTCATTCAAAAAACGAGTACCATTACATGGAAAATGATCAAGCATCGTTAGATACTCCAATTAGTAATGGGTTTGACCTACTTAACCAAGATATGATCTAGTAAATGTGATTGTAAGAGATTAGTCATTAACTACGTTGGTGTAGAAATACAAATTTTGGTGGCCATCGAATGCTTAAGTGGTGAGAGAGATGGACGCAAATAACATTAGGGGAGGCAAAGTGTCAAAGCTTGACTCTTTGTAGTGTTAAATCAATAACAATGAATATTGGAAAATCCCAAAATCCATGGTGAAATCAAATTCATATGCATTATCATCTATTTTCCATTTAATCCTATAAGTTTCTGAATATGTTGTAGTTAGCTTCTTAAAAGGTCAGGATGGAAATCACTAAAGATGAACTTTATCTAAAATCATACATCCCTGAATAAAATCAACAAATCTTCTATGTGAATCAGTCATTGATTTATAGTTTTCAAAATTTTTTGCAAATTATTAGTGTATTTTGATAGGAAATACTTGAGTTCGAAAGCAAACCTAATATTAATCGATAAAAATGGGCGAGAAAACAAAGAAATCGTGGTGGAAGAACAATCAAACGATAGCAAATCTTATAGAAATCAAAGAAAAACAAGAATAAAGCAAAGATACAAGAGATCATCAATTCGAGAGGAGGACCGTCTCTCCCAAATCTCTAGACAAGAGAGTCTAGAGCCCAAGCCGCCAAGAAACCCTAATTCAAATCAATCAAAAAATAATCTTCCCTAATCCTCTCATCCTCTTTAATACAAAAGTTTTCCTAATTTAATTTCCCTCCCATGCCCCAGCCGCCCACTCCTTTTCAATTTTAAATCGCTTGGACAAGTGGTGCCCACCCCTTTGGGCGGAATGAACTAGAGGCGAACTGCTTGCACCTCCTGTACACGAGCTGAGCCAGCCCCCCTTGAGCCGACTGGGCTGGTTCAATGTGAATCAGCATATCAATATCGCCCTCCTAAAGAATCACCTTGTCATCAAGATGAAATCAAGAAACTGATGTTTCACTCAATCGTATGGCTCCCACATGGCCTCATAGTCAAGAAGGTTCTTCCACTTGATCAATACTTCCTTAGTTCCATCTTCTTTCTGGCAAACCCCAATCAGCTCTAAGGGTTCCAGAACGACCTCTAAATCCTCAGTAAGTATCGTCAGTAACTCGTGGTTGGCTGCATAGTCACAATGACCTTTCTCAACTGTGATACATGAAAAACCCGATGTATAGTCGCTGTTGGTGGTATTATTCAGCCGATATGCTACTGCTCCGATCTTCTCCATCACTTCATAAGGCCCAAAATACCTTGGAGCCAACTTCTCTTTCCTCCTGTTGGCGACTGTCTTCTGTCTATATGGTCGGAGCTTTAAGAGCACCATTTCCCCTACTTCAAAATGGATGTCTTTCCTATGTCCATCAGCTTGATTCTTCATAATCTGTTGAGCCCTCAGCAGATGTATCATCAATTTTTCTAGCACTCTATCCCTCTCCTCCAAGTACTCCTCGACTAAGGAAACTGGAGTACTGCTACTCCCAAAGTGCACCAAATGGGGAGGATCCCTTCCGTACAACACCTTGAATGGAGTCATCTGAGAAGCAGAATAAAAAGATGTGTTATACCAATACTCATCCCATAGTTATACAACTTATATACTAAATTATTAAAGTTTTCATTTAATATACATATAAGGATTTAATATACATCTGAGTACTATAAATCTTTGATTGATAAAACCTTCTTTCATATTTTTTATTTATTTATTTTACTATTTTAACAATCCATTTATTCAAGTAGCACCTTTTACATTTTGCACCAATTGAAGTATAATCATTTTCATTTTTATTTATTGTACCAGGTACATTGCATCCACATTCAATATTTGTATGCATATAGTTTTCCACGTCAATAATTTCCATTGCTATGTTGTAATTCATTTTACTCCTTTATGAGCAGTTTTCACATGTATGCATACTAAATTATAGCTCTAGTTTATTAGTTTTCTTTAATTTAATGTAAAATAGTTCTTCTAAAAATTCAACAAGTATACATGCAGACTAAAATGTGGGATAAAGGCCTGATATTGTTGTTGTTGCTATATACATACAAACTACAATGTTAGTCAATTGCATTGAATTAGTAAAAAAATATACATACTATAAAATAAGTGCAATCACCCATCCTTTTCTCGTGAATATCAAAATCCCTCTTCAGAGTTCTTTAAATTTTTAGTTAGCTTTCATTAGTGCACAATCTTACCATCAAGGATGTAATTTCGTCTTGTAGGTTGTTTAAAAGTATATTAACATTAAATTCAAATTAAATTTTCATTAACAATTTAACCCTTATCTAATCTTGCCCAAGAACATTTGTAATACTTTTAACTCAATTATACTATTCAACTCTTCCACTATTCAAAACA
The DNA here is from genome assembly GCF_001605985.2 of Dendrobium catenatum. Lineage (NCBI taxonomy): Eukaryota > Viridiplantae > Streptophyta > Magnoliopsida > Asparagales > Orchidaceae > Dendrobium > Dendrobium catenatum. The sequence goes on from NW_021318693.1 coordinate 10,913,262, forward strand.
ACATCAACAATACTAATTAACATAAAAATTTTATATTGGAAAAGTCAAACATTGTCAAGGAAAAATTGAATGCCTCAATGCTGTCCAAGATAACGCAAAATGCATCGAACAACCTGAAAAACAATATCAGATACATCGAACATCTCAAAATTATTAAAGCACACTTTACAATTGCATTGCCTATCATATACATAAAATAGTTAAAATTAGGTATAGTTTAAATTGTCTTAATTACCTCAATTTATCTTCCTTCTTGTCGAGTCAAGCATTTCACCAATTGCACTTCTCTTGCTGAACAAATTTCGCACTAATTCACTCAGTATAGTTGCAAATCATCAATTTTTTCTTTCTAAATTGAGCAAAAAATTTCACTACTCTTTCTCCTTTATCTTTGTCAAGTACACACTTCTCTTTCTCCTCCGTCAAAAACAAAATCTTACAGCCTCTTCTATTTATCTTCATCTTCCTCTCAGTTGAGCATGAATCATTCGTCAAATATGAACCCCAAGAAATCCTCTTTTTCTCCCTGCGAATGGAAAGCCACACTACTACCTTGAAACTAGGGATGCAAAACAGTTCAATGGGCAGGGTTTAGGCCTAACCTGAAATTGACTTGACCCGTTTAATAAACGGGTCAAAAAATACAGAACCGAACTCGACTTGATAACCCGTTTTCATTTAAAAAAAATCTTTTTATATATTTTTAATAATAGATATTAGATTAATTAATAAAAAATAAGACAATCATACAAACAAATAAAAAAATTTATGAAAAAATAAATTAAACGGGTCATTTTGGGTCAAAATCGAATGTGTCAAACTAAACCAGACCAATTTAATAAATAGGTCAGAATTTCAAACCCGAACACGAACAGTTTATTAAATAAGTCAACCCGAACCTGGATTTTCATGTCGGGTTGGCAAGTCAGTCATTTCTTGACACCCCAACTTGCTGGTAGGTCAGGTGATTTTTTAACACCCCTACTTGAAACTTCCTCTCCTTTGCTTTCAATTCTTCCCAACTGAGCGAATTCCATTTTATTTTATGAGTTGCATGACTCGCATCTACCCACCCATAGCCACGCTCACGATCGCGCTCAGCCGCTTCCTTCTATGGACCGATTCGATTGAATCGGTCTAGCCAGCCGACTATTACAAATGATATTATGAACTTCAAAAGGAGCAATTGAGTAGGATTAGCTAGCTGTTGCTGTAAATGTTTAGAGGCTCTCTGAGTTATAAAATTCGAATTAAATGAATCTCCTTGATGCAAATCAGGGAAGGGTCCAGCGATTGTTGATAAGTTCCTAACAAAATGGCAGTAAAAGTCAGCAAGGGCAAGATATCAATGGTGAGCTTTGAACGTAGTTGGCACTGACCATAGCAAAATGGCTTGAATCTTGTATGGGTACTGTGATACAATATGAATAGAGACAACAAACTGTGTTTTTAGAGGAAGAAGAAGCATCTTGAGGATTTTCATTACTGTTTACTGTTTTCCTTACATCAATATCTTTATTCACTATAATGATTACAGCAATATCATCCATTCACCATAACGATTTCAGTAACTTCCTAATATTACCACTAGCTGACAATTGTGCTGGCAAAACAACCTTAACCCCTTAGCAAACAAAAAGAAGACAATCATAATACCGTAACAAACTTTGTTTAAAGGACAAGACACTCATAGTTTTTTCACCCATAATACCCTTGATGACTACTCATATCCTATGCTGTAACAACATTGTTTGAAGAAAAAGAAACTCATAGTTTATTCAACCATAATACCCTTCATGAGTACTCATCTTCCAGGTCGTTGTCCTTGAGCTATGTTGCACCGATACACCTATTTATGAAGGCATGTTGTATTCGATGCACTGATACACTGATACACTTCCAATATGACACCGATACATGTCGAATACGGCAAAGCAGTATCCAATTAAAATACTATTTAATTTCAAAAGGGCACGCATATTGGATACGCGTGTCCTTTAAAAAACAAAAAAAAAAATTTGAAAAAAAAGACGCGTCGTATTTACTTCCACAGTTGTGAGCGAGGTTCTCTCATTTTCGAGATGGATCTGAGTCTCTTGATGATATGGGAAAAATTAGAAATTGCTAATCTTTCACTTGATGAGCCTGAATTAGAAGCTATGATATTTATTGAAGATGATATAGAAGTTCAAAGACAAACCACTGAAGAAGCTAATCATATCATTCCTTCTATTGAATAGTTGAAACTTCATGTGCTAGAAAATTTATGTTTATGCTTTTGTGGTTGTACTAGACATTTAATACTTACTTTTATTTTGATATTATAAGCTACAAGGCTACAAATGATGTTGCTTTCATTTTTTTGGTAATTTCAAATATTATGCTTTGATTGTTTTTTTAATTTTTATGTATGATTTATAAATTATAATGATGTGTCGGCGCCGTACCCATATCCTGTATTTTTAAGAATGATGTGTCCCGTATCCATATCCGTATCCGTGTCGTCATATCCGTATTGGTGCAACATAGTCCTTGAGCAATGGTGGCTTGTGGCAGTGTAAACAAACTCAAGTTGTGGCGGCATGGTAAGTTTCAAAGTTCACAGCAACTTTGTCCGTAATTTCCAAGAAGTAAAAAAGCATTCCAACAAGGAGCCGTTTGCATCTATTAAAGCTACTAGGATTCTGCCACGAACGGCTCAACTTAATATTAAGGAAAATTTTGACATACAATCAAAACATGTAATTTATAATAGAAAGGGAAGCCGCAAGTCAATATGCAAATGTGACGATGGTAACATAAAAATTACACATTTTATGGCAATAACTACCGTTCGTTAGTTTCAAAAATCAAATACAGCTACCTGTAAAACTGTTGGCAATTCCAGCTCAGGAAAAGTTGATGGATGACGAGATGGAATATGAACCAAAAGAATCTAAGAAAATTGTAAAACACATCAGGTAAGTTGCATTGCCGTATCACACTGAGAATCGCAATAAACTTAGAAAGATAATGTAATTAACAAGAAAAATGCATGAAATATGTAATTTGGCTCTAATTAGAACTATGCGTGAAACAAAATGGCATTGACCAAAAAAAAAAATATAAGATAATAGAGAAGATGGAAAAGATAAAAAAGATTAAAATAGTAACAAAATAAGAAAAAAACTGCGCGTAAATAAGAAAAATGAAATATCAGAAGGGTTTCAAGTCTAGCATTTAATCAAAGATTAAATCTCAAAATAAACAAAAATGAAGAGACACGAGGACAATAAAAATTAAGTTCAGATCATCAACTATATTAGTTAGAGTTCTCATACTACAAGAGGGTAGAAGCAACAACTCTAACAAACTGTAAATAAATTGCTAACATATTTCAAAATAACTTAATGACAATAATTTGAATAGCCCTAATAAAATCATAAAAATACAAAAGACAAAACACTCAGATGTCCAAAACAAAATAAAAATTCAAAACTCAAGTGCGCATCAATTCACTTGGCCACCAAATACTATACCCCATAGAGCGGTAGTAATAATAATACACCCGAAACAATCTTCACCTTCCATCAATTATGGATAATCTAATAGTGGATAATAGTTATGGCGAAGTAGAAGATGATGTAATATTGAAAAAATAGTTGTGAGCTTATCTGGAAGCAGTTGATGTAGGAATCAACATTTACACCACCGTTCGGAAATAAGAATCCCAATACAAAATAATAAAACAAAATTATTTACAATTTCAAAAGGTCACAATTAAGTAACAAATCCGGAAAAACTAAAGTGTGAATAATAATTATGCTAATAGGCAAAACAAGTATATATGTACGAGGAAAGATTTAACATTACGCAATTGGATATTGAGACGTTTTTTTTCATAAGGCGAGGTGTAAACCTCAAGACGTTTTGAGACGTAAGCCTCAAGATGTTTTGAGACGTAAGCCTCAAAATCAGAAAAATGCGTTAAGTCAAAATAAATGTTAAAAGTGATTTTTTATATAATACTCAAACAATATATCAAAGGATGACATGTTAACTTTCTATAGAATCATGAAGTAATAAATTGGCATACATGCAACAACAACAACAACAACATCAAGCCGTTGTCCCACTACGTGCGGTCAGCTACATGAATCATTTTTCGCCATTGTGCCCAGTTAAAAGTCAAATTCTCATTTAAATCTAATAAAGAAAGATCATTTCTAATATTTTCTAACCAAGTCTTTTTAGGTCTACCTCTACCTTTCTTAACATAAGTCAAATCTAATACCTCAACTTTTCTAAAAGGGTCATCGGAAGGCCTCCGTTTAATGCGGCCAAACCATCTAAGGCGACTCTCTCTAATCTTATCTTCCACTGGAGCTACTCCAACCTTTTCACGTATATGCTCATTTCGTATCTTATCTCTAAGGGTCAAGCCACTCATCCACCTAAACATCCTCATCTCTGCATACATATAATATAAAAAATTGCACAAGACATAAAGTGACAAGTGATAAATTACATGAAATAGAATTAAAATACAAATATTATAAGAGCAAAATAATATTAAATATAGGAATGACATAAAATTATCATATAATATGAGTTTAACTCCAAATTCCTTCTTTCTCAGTTTTCTACCCATCCATATTTAATTCCTAAAGAAAACTAAAATAGTTGACAAAAACTTAGAAATCATCTATACTATCATCACTGAGAAGGTTTTTATTTGAATCGTCATCATAACAAATTGGTCTCTCCCCTGTCTCATCCTATGGAGTCCAACGCATCCCAATTTGTTTTTATTTATTTATTTCAATTAAACTCTTCTTTCATAAATGTTTTTCATTAACATAAACATAATATAAATACTAAAAAAAAATTTGAGGTGGCAGTGGTGTGTGAGTTTCAAGTGATCCCTGATGGCGGCTATGACGGTGGTAACTATAGATAAAATGGAGGATTGGAGATCAAGGCAATCGAAAGGAACTTATTGCATCTTGGGGGTGCATTAAAACGTGTTTTGTTCGGGGCTTTAGTTTAGGATTTAAATAAGTTTTAATAAATATATATATAAATTGGGTGAGGCGTAAGCCTTATGCCAGTGAGTCATGGCGTGCCTCAAGGTGCGCCTCAGCCAAGCTGTGCCGCAAGTCTCATAAAAAAAGTTTGAGGTGTAAGCCTTGATGCATTTTCACTAGAATTGCACTAATGCGGGCCTCAAGGCGAGCCTCATATTGAGCAATTTTAAACAATGGTATGAGGTCCCAACATTCTAATATTATAATAAGGAATAGACCCTAGAAGTTAATATCAAGTGGCGTGCAAAAAATGTGCGAGTTAAATATATACAAAGATGTAATATTCTTGATTGCAAGCTCAAGCACCACGATGAACAAATATGATAATACTCATGCTTTTATTTTGTATGTCAACTCAATTACTGTGGGCTCCGAAAATTCGGCCCCGGCCTCCGCTCGCTTTTCTTATTCGGCGAGGGAGTTTTAACGAATTAAGTTCCGAGGTAAATTTTGGAAGGCAGATGGGTTTGTAGATAAGACACTACCCAGAGATTTCGCCCTCATTTTGTGAGGACTTTATGATCTGAGTTCTGGTTTCCTATAGGCGCAAGCCCCTATAATTAATTACCCCTCTCGATCACAAGAGAGAACTTTCGATTAAGGCTAGTCATCGATCAGATACGTAGTATACTAGAGATCCTTCAAGTAAGCGAGCTATACGGAACAATCTATATTTTTAGGCAAATCATCAACCGCATACTACTCCTACAATTGTCAGTTGATCATACTAATTAACTGTAGGTTATCTTCTATTGAACTATGAGTATCTGAGGTGAGAGGTCTTGCGTGGGGATGGCCTCTCCTTGTCATAACATACTACTTCTCACTCCATTTAGTGACTGTACTATTTGGTTCCACACAATTGGTAAATCTTTCTGAAAAATAACGCTTTGAGCTCTATGAAGTAATACTAATTTTAGGCAGGTTACATGATACCATTTTTAAGCAGCCTCAAATTTATCTTCCCGAACTTAAGAGCTGCTGACTCGAACAGATCTCTTAACATTATATAAGTTTTTCCCATCATTATTATTTACATTATCTTATATGCGCCAAGTATTGAGCCACCATGTTGCCCGCTTGAGGTTTCCCAAGATCCCATTTTGCAAACCTAATCGTAAACCTACAGTAGATGGAGACAAAAACTAGGTGGGTAATGGCTACTGCCCAAATCTTCTGAGTAAGTGATGCCCCTTGCGACTATCTCTCTAGACTTCTGGAGGAAATGACTTGACTTTCAATCTTTATCGCTAATCAGTATTGAATTTTCCAAACAACTGCTATTGCGACCTCTGTGCCAATAATTTGTACTAAACTGATTCTATCTGAGTTATTGGGTACTTAAGTGCGTACTGATATGTGGAGGTGCCATAACTAGAACTGACTGGCTTTTGATTTACCAATGTCCATACTCCTACATGGTTATGCAGCTGTTGTCTAACACATAGTTGAGTCTACTTGCTAATCCATAGGACATATTAAGAGTACCTATGCCATTATGCCTTGGGTGCATGGCCTCCTAAGGCTAATCAACTAAGAGTAGGCTACATCGTGTACTCATAATCCCACTGGCTAGATCAGTCTCTATCATCTGAGTTTTTTAACTAATAAGAACATAACAATGGTCCGTTATTCTCAATGGATTTTTGGGAGCAGAATCCACTTACTAAGCAGCTCTCCCTAATGCTTCATAATATCATATTCACTTGTCTCCTATGACCACATCTAAAAAGGCTGCATATAGTGAATCACACCTCCACACCTAGTGGCACAATTCAGGTGTTACATCGTCCTAATCTAACCCTGGCGCTTAATGAGTAACATCCTGCCTTATCAATAATAATTTCGATTAATAATCCTTCTATATTACGTTGGCTGCGGATTAAGCGAGATTTTAGAATCTCTATGAGGAACTAGGAAGATATTGCAGACTGGCATCCTATTGTCTTGGATTGCCGTGTAAGCGAGGCATTAAGAGAGGATAATATTATCATTATCTGCCACTACTTGGTATCAACAAATCCACTTTGAGGAACGTACTTGGCTCTATCTCTAAAGGAGCAACCCCTCATGTCAACAGTGTCCGGCTGCTTGTACAAATGATACTATATTCTTCCATAGATTAGGGTGAAGCTTTACCTCTTTCATGCTTATCCCATACCTAACCTACTATGACCCTGGGTCATACTAGTAGGTTTAGGAGCCTCTGGCTGTGGATGGAGGGCAATAACGACTTATTGATTCTTGGATCGAATTTCTAGGCTACCTTGTCTGTTGCGGATCTATTTTCATGGGATTTATGATTTTAGATTTGATAGCTAAAACTCGTATTCTTCTCTAGCACTATGCTTCATCTACTGGCATTCGGTCCACGCACTGTTGATAACCCATTCACCGATCAAGGGCACTGCAATTTGAAACCAAGCGGTGTAAGATTGTTGGTAACTAGGGTCTACAGTCACGTTTGTACTATATTCGTTTCCTTCCTTTCTGTGAGTCTTTATAATTTGGTGTGGCTCATGATGTTTTTGTAACTTTCGAAGATTTTCTATTTATTGCACCTTAGATTTTCTGTTTTGTGGTAACAATCCATTGTACCGGTACGATTATTTTAATTAAGGCCTGGCATGGATCGATGGGCTGTCCAAAAAGGGAGCAGAAACTCTCTCATATTAGCCGGAGCATTGCCATCATTACAAGCAACTATCTGTAACATACAGCTCGATCAAGGTTCTGGTAGTACGATACTTCCTGTATCAGATTTCGCAGGGACTCCCATAGGTCGGGTCAATTTAGAAAGAATCAGAGTCCGCCCATGAATTCTAAGATTTTAGTGTTTTTGGGGCTTTATTTAAGGCAATGCAGAGGTGGTGCCAGGACAGAATATACACATGATTGTCCCGATGACCTAATTGGACACAATTATGCCTATATATTGTATCTTATACTATTAGAAAGTATTTAATTGGATTTTGGACTTGGGATCTGATACGATCACATCCGTCCCGGTAATGATCATTTAAGATCAACCGGGATGATGTCCCTGGCGATGAATTTATATTCGGGGAATTTCAGCAATTGCCTAATTGCTTGAGGATGATCAGGCATGATTGAAATCAGTTTTAAACGATAAATAACAATAATCACTTCCCTTTGACGCCTTTCTAATAGTCAGTTATGGACATACGCCTGCATAGTCCACCATAACTCTCACGGACGATCGTCAGATATCATCACAGGACGATGTAAATGATCAATTTCTTCTTTATAAATCCTTGATCTTTCGTTATTGAGTTTCGTTTTCCCCTTTTTTCTTGCGGTCTTTAACAACTCTAACGAATCCGCCCCAAATCGTTCCCATGGGCTGATGAGCTTAATTTGTACTAGATCAGTCTAGAATTTATATATCATTAAAGTATATTCTCCATCATAGTTCCTTTGCTCGATGTAACGTCGGTCACTACTTGCAGTTAATGAGCTAACGTTTTGGTCCTTTCTATTTAACTTTAGCAAGTCACCTTGTAAAGTGTTCTTTGGCAGCCCCGCATCTATACAGGCTATCATTACTTATTGGGAACTGAAGAGAGAGCTTGAAGGATGTGAGGATATATAGGTGGAGCTTTGAAGAAGGGAAAAGATCCTTGTGTGAGGCGCGAGGACTCACAGAAGGGAAGGTGAGTGGGAGTGATGGTGTCCCTACACAGGGTTGCGCCAGAGCGAAAGCTCAAATCCTGAATAGAGGAAGATACGGATTACAGAGAGAGGCTAAGTCATCGAGACCGAGGACTTTAGTTCCTCATGACATTGCCATTACCACGATGAGTTATAGATTCTGCTCTCCTTTGGTTTGTCCTTATAATGGGCGACGCACGCGCCCATCGATCCTCCTCCTCCCTCCGCCGATTCCACACGACTCCTCTGCCCTGGAATCTTGCGGGGGAAAAACTGTGGATACCGTGAATTCTGTGTATACGCTGGCGGCGTATCTCCCGCCTAGAGCGTAGTGACGGGCTTGTCTATTTAAAGGGAGAGATTACTCCTTTACTATTACTGCGAGTGCATTGACACTTGCGATCAGGTTGTCCCAGTCTATGGAAGGAGTCGGACGTGCACGTTTATTTGATCAGGCGGAGGAGAGTTTTTGAAGTCACGGTTAGCCACTACAAATATGGGTGTTTGTCTATCATTCTAATTACTTCTGCATGTGATTCATTCGCGCTATTCTCTCTATTTTAACTCTTGATGGTGAAATATTGGTTTAAACTTGATATTATGTTTTTGATGAACACACTTGCCTCTTTTACTAATTCACCTCTCTCTCTTATTTAAACTTGGGCCACAGTTTAATAGGGCCCTAACATGCCCTCTAAGTCGATTTCTCTTTCAAGTGGTATTCATAGAGAAGGGATTTCATTAATATCAGGACCACCTAAAACGGTTGGCTCGGCCGGTCCATAGAGGAAGAAGGGTAGGTGGTTTTCATTTGCTTATAACTAAATTACTTAATTATTATTAATTATTATATTATTATTATTATTATTATATTTATTTAATATAATTAATTATTATTAATTAATTTTAGCTTTTTAATTTATAAATTAAGGATAAATTAATTATATAAGCTAATTAATATATTATTAGTTTAATTATATTATTTCTGATGAAAATCATATTCCAATCAGTATTAGTTATATGATATTTTAATTAATAACTTTATTAATTTTAATTAATTTATAATTTAATTGAGATTAATAATTATTTCTAAATTATGAATTATTATTTAAATGATAATATCTAAATCATAATTAATTTACTTTTTTAATTATGATTAATTTGGTCTTTAGTTATAATTATTATTAATTAGTTAGTAGACTTAATTATATATTTAAATATTAAGTAATTATAATTAAATTCTAATTAATTAGAATAATAAATTAATTTTTCAAAAAAAATAAATATAAATAAATTAAAGAAATTCCCCCACTCTCTTTCCTCGATGTACATGTGGACCTGGCAAACTCACCTAAGCAACTGGCCTTTATGGCCGTGATAGGAGGGAACCTGGTGCGACACCTACGCAAGGTAAGCGAGTGACCCTCGATCCACGTGTACAACCACGACAACACTGCGAGGTAGATCTTTCTAAATCAAAACCCTACTCAATGTTCGTGGCAAACCGGAGAACCGCCCCCATGCACGCCTTTATTGCGCGTGGGTGGGATGGACCCGTGCGGCACGTACGGCGAAGCGGGGTCAGCTATTAAGTACCCCGGGGGGGAAATCAAAAATTGATTGTCAAAAATACTTTTTATAAAACCCCATACAGTCTTTATTGCGACGAGTGGGAAGAAACAAAAAATTACAACCGCCGCGGTGTCC
>NW_021318693.1:10923806-10958340 GCF_001605985.2 Dendrobium catenatum
TCACCAACACCAACCATGCACGTCTTTATTGACGTGGGGGGTAGGCGGCCTCTTGGTTTTCCCCTTAACGGGGGAGACGCCGGGAGGCTGCCGAAATTTTGTCCGAAATAGGACAAGGACTTGGAGCAATTTGGGACCTGTACTTGATTGAATTCAAAGGACTTGCAAGAACTATAATGAATAAATATCAAGATTTAAACCAAAATAACTTAAGTAAAACGCAAACTCAAGCAATCATGACTTGAACAATTTGGATTTGCAATTAACTCTCAAGGACGCAGGGAACTTGAACACGAACTGGAGACTTGAATTTGAGAGAACTTGAATTCAAATGAATAATGTAGAGAATCAAACTCTAATTCAATAATTGTATGAGCATACTAAAAATATAAATGTTGATCAATAAATTTGATCATGCAATCAAAGATCAGCAAAGGGATGAAAGACCTATGTTGAAGCCTTAGTAAGCATAATTGTTATTTTGCTCACAAGCAACATGAATGTGACAAACAAGGGAAAGTTGGAGTGAGCAAGTTTTGCAAACACTGGCCAATATACCAGACTCCTACGAGCACAACTACAACTCATTCACAAGCAAAAGAAGACTCATGATGTAAAAATCATAAGTTGTGATTCAAAGCATTCAAAGGAACATCCATCGATGAGACCAAAGCAAATTACCATGTTCAATCAATCAAGCTACGAGCAAGGACAATAAAACTTGTAATCATTCATCCTATAACTAAAGCTCAAAGATTTGCAATAGCATTAATCACCAACCCACAAAAATATGCAAGAGGATTATGGCAAGGGCAACGACATGTTCAAAAGAGACATGCAACAAATGAGATATCAATGAATACACGAATTTCCTACAATCAAGAGAGTTGACAAGTGACATGTGATGAATCCAAACACACAAAGCATACAAGAGGCATAAGCAAATACATCAACCCCTTGCAAGCAGAAGGATTTAACATGGAATAAATGCAAAGGCCCCTGAAGAGTGTAGAAATTTATACGACTTGTTATTCGTATACAAAGATTATATACCTGCTATGTGAACAAAATACCTACACACCTACAAGTTATCATAAAAAAAGATGATGAATGTTACAACACTCCTACAATCAAATACTAATCCAAAAGATCTGCAGTGCATACAATCTCTTTACTGACATAGATGTATGTACAACGTGCCATCCCTGTGTAGATACATAAAGACTACAGTAAATGCAGTATACTGTAGTCAACTTCAGTCTCAAGATGAATACATCTACCTCCGGCAGTAGTGGACATATTGTAAAGATCAAATACCACAACAAAATGCATGGAGAACACGACAAGTGTAAGTTCCTACAACCAGAAGACAAGAGATTAGTTAGTGCACTATGATCCTCCTACAAAAATCAACAAATAGTGCACGACAGTCTACCTGTAACAAAGCAGTAAACCACTGATCCAAAAGCTGCTACAACACGCCACCGGATCCGCAACTTTTATGCAAGCGGATAGAAGGCGTCTATAATTATTTCAAAGTACCCCTACACGTGCACTATAAATTGTATACACATAGGTACACTAAAGGGGGAAATATATTCTCAACCCGCATGGGCCCCGGGGAGCGTGTTATTGGTACACACGTGACGTCTAGGGATGCTGCGCGGGTTGACAAGTGAATTCAGGTTCGAAACCAATCCTTCAATACGGGTCAATAGAAGTCGACAGGGTTCGAACCAACAAACAAATATACAGTTGTGGCGACCGTCATATTTATCTTAATACATTCATATTAGGCCTCCAAGGCCTATAATAATGAGAATTCACTATCAAGGGCCTTTGAAACACGATCCTCTGTTGACAGCCCGATAGAGTTGACAAGGTTCAATCAACAAAAGAGAAATGACCCCAAACACCCCAATGATGGACGTGTTGAATGCAGATCTCAACCGGAGGGATTCCCAAATATTTTTTCAAATATCTCCAAAATATCCAAAACCCAAAACTCCACAAAATCCAAAAATCCAAAAAAACCCAAAACTCCACAAAATCCAAAATCCACAAAATCCAAAAACTCCACAAAAATCCCAAAAGTCCAAGAATATTTAAAAAATGAAACTATCCATACCAAAACTTAAAGCAAAATACATTCACCCTCCACAACAGTCTGCCGGGGTGGACAAATTCAAATAAACTTTAGCTCACAAAGAGCCAAATGCCTAGTCGAAAATATCACTAGTATCCATTCTCAAACAATCTTTTACTAGTAAAGACGTGGTACGTGTCCTCTAACCGGCAGTTTCGCCGCCAAATGAAACTGCAGGTAAACGGTTATGACCCGGGGCCCTCTGAACCGAGTGGTTTTGCCGCCAAATGGTACCACAGATAGCGGTTATGGCCAGAGCCAATACGCTCCTTAATGGCGTTAAATCCTTGAGATATGAATCAATAGAATATGATCGATAAGGCACAAAGCCCTCTGTTAGCTAAGGTAGATTTAAATTTGTCCCCTTAGACAAACATTCAACTCAGGTCTACAAGGTCCCCTTGGACGAAGCAACACATGGCTACAGAAGGATCCTTCTGTCAGGTTAGGTCGACTACCTTCTCTGACTAAGTAATTAAAGAAGTTATAATTAATTAAATTAATTTTAATTAGATTAATTATAATTAATTAACATTAATTATAACCATTTAATTAAAATTAATTATAATTAATTATACTAATTATAATTAATTAAAATAATTATAATTAAAATTAATTTAAATTAAAATAACATAATCCCTCTCTCCCTCTACACTCTCTGGTTCAAGGGATTAGGCCGAAGAGCTTGCCAAAGGGAGAAAGTTACCTACACAGCAAGCGGGCTCTTGTCCTGTTTCCGATCAAATGGATAGGGAAAGTCGTCGGGGAAGCCAAGCCGAAGAAGCGCGTGAGAGGGAGGCAGTCACAGCGAGTTCCCGTTGCTTCTCCCGATCAAAATGTTGAACTTCCGGTCCGACTGGAAGGGAAAGTCGTCCAGAGAGCGAAGTCGAACAGCAACGAAATGGCCGAAGAGGCGTGCGAACGGAGGAAAGTTATCTTCACAGCCGTCGGGCTCCTGTTCTTGTTTCCGATCAAAATGTTATAATTTCCGATCCAAACGGAAAGGGGATGCCGTCGAATGAGCCAAGCCGAACAGCACAGAGGAGCCTCCGATCCTTCTCACAGCCAGCGAGCTCCGTTCTCTGCTTCCGACCGAAATGTTGTAACTTTCGTTCTGTCCAGGAGAGAGCAGGGTGAGCGAGAGAGATCGAGTGCGAGAGAGAGCAGCGAGAGAGATGTAAGAGCCCAAATCCTCTCCTTTTCGTTTCTTTTTTAACGCCCAGTGAGGTCGTGCGATGAAACGGGTAGTGTCTTATCTACAAACCCATCTGCCTTCCAAAATTTACCCCGGAACTTATTTAGTTAAAACTCCCTCTCCCAAAGCACAAATTATTAACGCGAGCGGGGAGGCCGGGGCCGAATTTTCGGAGCCCACACTCAATTACTAAAACAGGCAAGTCAACTCAATTACTACAATAAGTATTTCAACCATATATATGATCGATGAATTGCAAAAATTATGATTAATGTATAGGTGTAGAATAAAACCCAAAAAATTGTCTACTGAATAGATTAGAAATAATTTCAAAATTAAACTAACAAGAAATCTTAATGATTGAACAAAGAAAAGAAAAAGCATTCACAGAAAAATACAAAATTCAATTTCCTGAACTTTCTTTCTCAAGTGAAATAAAGAAATTTCAAAAATATTTGTTGATAAGAACAATCATGCCTTTTAAACGTAATAGATAAGAATATTTTTCATTGTAGTTCAATGTGTTCCTTAAAAGCTATAGGTAAAAAGAAAACTGAAAATCATGAATTTAAACAATGGTTTGTTGAACAAAATAGTGATTTATTCATTTAGAAGCCAAATTTGTACTCATATTTTAGTTCAAGATCAAGAATAGGTTCAGCCTCACATATAGAAAAAGAGCATGAAAAATACACATGATACTCTTCTTCTAAGTTTGTGTTAACATCAGATGGAGGGTTACGGATTTCATATCTAACAAGTTTCTCAAAAAGTGCATACTTTACTGTAATTGATGTTTGTGTCTTGTATGTTTAAAGAGCTTTGAACAACATTGATAATCACTAAGGAATATAGCACAAAAAATAGCAAAAGAATACTCATGATATAATCCAAATTTTACAACTCTAAATTAAGCCTCATTTATTGTCTCATCATAAAATGCCTAATTTTTTCGCAAGGGCCATCAAAGAATCTAATTACAATAATTCATGATTTTTTTCAAACGGAGATCTTATATATATATATATATATATATATATATAATATATATGCCAAAGGTTTAGAAGTTTTTTAATTGATTGCCGACAAAGTTACGGTGACATGCTGTACGACTCAAGCTGATAATCAAGTGAGTTGCTAAATGCTACCTAGAATTCAAATTTATTTATTAACTATCTGTTAAATAGATTAATATTAAATAGGTAAGTTTAATGTTAAATGTTTGTTACATTAACATTAGCAATAAATAGACTTTGTAATTAAAGTTAAAAAGCTAAAACTTTTTATTATGAATAGATGCATAGATTGAGTAAATAGCAGTTATAGTTTGGGGCCCACTCTCCTATACTTATCTGCATTGGATCAGTTGTTGTCACGGCATGAGAGAAGAAAAGTGGAGCAAATGAAGTGGAGTTCACGGGATAGGAGCCGCCAATCATTAAAGGAATTCGCAGGAATTCCTGTAGAAAGAGGCGATTATGTTCCTTGTTCGGAGGCATACAGGTGGAGACCGGAGGCCTCCTGTAGCAGAGTTCGGCACAGTGGTTTCGGTACTGTAGCAAGAAGGGATGGAGAGTTGGCTTGGTAGTGATAGCATGTAATTATATTAGGGAAGTTCGGAACTCCCTAGGCAGTATTCCTGCAGTAGTGAAGTGCAACACTTTGAGGAAGGAGTTAGGTCATATTTTCTGTAGCAAGATGTTCAACACATTGATGGAAAGTTCTGACATGGCAATAGGGATTTTCTAGTGCAGGTATTGACTTAACAGTGATCTTATTAGTGAATTGGAATATTAATAAACAGTAATCATGACTTAATTGTGGTTAATATATTTTGTGATAAATTATAGTTTGATATAAGGGTGAAAAATAAATTGGGGACTTAGTGAATAAAGTTTAAGAGAAGAAATTTAAAAAAAGAAGGTAAGAAGTATAGTGAGTGTCGTCATTTTTTTATGTTACCTAAAATTAATAAAGTTTCTAAAAGATGATAACATATTCATATTGTAGGATTATTCATATATTTATGCAGAAATAAAGTTTTGGGTTTGTGTATCAAAGGAAAAAGCTTCGTGGTGTAGGTTTTGAAGAGATCACCTGTCAGGAAGATAAGTTATGTAATTATTTATAATTATAATGATCATGAATAGTTAGTCTATACTTTATGTTTTGAAATTTTATTATAATGAGAAGCATTATGAGAATTTTGTTAGTCATCATGAGAATACATTGGAGTATTCACAAATGTCTATTCATGAGAATAAGAGAGATTGGATAGATGTTCAGGTGTGCTTATTTCAACCTTTTCTTAATTGATAAGTCTATGCAAAGAAGTTTTCTTTTTAACTTAGTAGCTATCAAATTCTTAATACACCTGGTGTATGAGTATAATCATACTTGAAGGACCAGGATTCCGATGAGAGAATCCGATTGCGCTCCATACTATCTTATCAACACCGCTGGCCTTCCGGCCGACCGTCGGATCCACCAGTTGCGGAAGAAGACGCCGAAGAAGACGAACAGAAAAAACGGAAAAAATTTTGAATTCCCAGAGTTTCTCTCACTAAGTTTCTCTCACTATTTATCAAGCTTAGGGATATAAAGTTAAAAGTAAAGATTTGATTATTCTATGATATGATATCTGCAATATCAGGTGGGCAAAAGGGAACCAATTACTAAACTTGTATTATAGGTGGGGCAAAAGGGACCCTAAAAGAAAGGATACTTGCATAGCATGTGAGGCAAAAGGGATCCCTAATGAGGCAAAAGGGACCTCAATGTAATTCAATGACGATAATGTCAGGTTTACCTGGCTCCATTGAATATTGTTATGAATGTATAGCCAAGTCTTTTACATATTTAATTTTGATATTCAGTGTAACTATGAAGAGGTAAAGAATAATGTTAATTAAGATTTATGATGTTGTTATTAATAAATGAGTTTAATGATTTATGACTTCAAGGCTTTGATTTATTCCTATTGTTATATTATAACTGTGATTTAGATTACATAATTTGTTGGGCCTCATAGCTCACCTGTTACTTCTTACTGGCTGTTTTTACAGGAAAAGGAAAAGAGGGGAAAGTTTGATATGCAAGTATTTAAGTTTTATGTCAATGTTTATTTAAATTTTGAAATCTACACTTGAGGTTAGCAAACAGCTTTAATGTTGTATAACTTTGAATCTTGGATTTCCTTAGTGGCTCTGTACTAAGTCTTTGATACAATGAAATTTGGAAACTATTGGATGCTTCCTTTGTTGTACTAAATAATGTTTATATGATCTTTCATATAAATCTAGAATGATGAACATAAATGAGTGGTAAAGAAATGAAAATGTTATGGTTATTATTGTTATACTCTACAGTACAGTTATAGTTATATTGTGGGGTGTTACATATGCTTCTATTTAAAATTAGATTTTATCTCAGCCTCTGGTAATACGATTATCATTCTATTTTTTATTAAAAAAACATGAATTTAAATAAAATGATTATTTATCATAAGAAGGTTGTAAAAGAGTACTTTTTTAGGGCAAGGCCAATAATATAAAAAGCTCAAACTTATTATGTCAATTATGACAAGCCTAATTGATTGTCTGTTCAAAGTTATTGGGCAAAAACAAGAGAATTAAAATGTCATTGAGCATAGAGCCATTGATAATGACTAGACATAACCTCCATTGTCTTCATAAATAATGTGTTGCAAATCTATCTTCAGTCAATATACAAGAGTATCATAAAATCTATCGTGAGGTCTTCCTTATTTGTCCTTTAAACTTAATTATTAGGGGTTTAGAAGTCGTCTATTATTCATGAAAAGTTTGGTAGTTTTATATTTTATTTTAAAGATAATTTATCATATTTAGTAAGATGTATTTCTATGAATAGAGCCAAATCATTTAACTCAAACTGTTGAAATTCAAAATGAGGTGCAACTTTTGATTTAGCATTCCGTCTCCAAACCTTTGGGATTTCCTCTTGTTTTCTCCCTCTAACTCCTCACTATTAAGCAATGTAATCGAGTTAAACCAACTCATGACTTAGATGCCAAGCTCAATAAATAAGGGGTCAAACTTGGGTTAGTCCCCATCTTGACATGTCAACTCGTAAGTGAGGTCATTTAAACAAAAATTAATATAAAATAGGCTAAAAATTATTAGAATTAAATAGTTTAAGCCTTAAGTTATAAAAATTAAAAACTCCCTCTTTTCCTTATCTCAATTAATTTCTTATTATTTCTTATACAATTTATCATTTATTTCTATCATTTTATTACAAAAACAATTTAAATTGAAAATAATTTCTCCCTTCCGTAATAAATGAGCAAACTCATGAGCCACGTCAAACTCATTAAATTACTCAAAATCTACTAGTTAATTAAGCTAAAGATTAAGTTGGGACTAACTCAAGCTCATTTGAACTCATTTACACCAATACCTACCTACCTTCCTGTGAGGCGCTCATGCGTCTAATTTTATCCTTTTTTTCTCCTCATCTCTCATTTCTTCCTCTATAGTACACAAGATTCTTCTTCCAAAATATCAAAATAAAAAATATACCACAATTGTTGATTTTGTCACCCCATTCAACTTCAATTTTAGCATCAAAACCAAATGATTTACCAAAAGTTGTACCACTAGAGAACCAATCATTGTCTACCAACACGAGGACCACACCAATCTCAAATATCACTTCCAACATATTGATGCCATCAAACGGGGGAGAAGTCCACTAGCTATTTGGTGCGAAGAAAAATAGTCTTGCACCATATTGCTTCTTCAACCTCAGCAATACCTCAATGGTCTTCTTATTAATCCTCTTATCTTGTCCAGAATCATGTCTTCCCTAAGCTTTGCTCTCCCACAAGAGTATTTTTGTGGTTGAGGGAAACATTAAAGATGACTTTCTACTACACATGCTCTTCGACCTTGCCTCCTTCACGCATATCCTGTACCCTCTTGACGTAGGCTAACACTAACCCTGTGATTAAGAGTCTTGGGATATCCAACCTTATCTCAAACCAAGAAGTCACAACCACCTATGTCTACAAACTCACCACTCCTTGCATCATGCACAAAATGCTCTTTCGTGTTTACCTACTACAAACAAACAACAGTCAATTGCGATCACTCACATCCACTTAAGTCATGCACATATCACAACCATTTGTCATTTTGTCACTAACACTATCACTCATGTACATCACTAGTGTTCACTTAGGAAAAAAATCAGCCTAAATTAAGCACAAATCATTCAACGAGAAAATCAACCAATATATGTGGTCCATACGAAAGCTCAGTAGATTATGACAGAAATGGAGGTAAACATAGTGTCACATGAGATTGACTAAGAATGTCCTAAAGCAATCATTCATTTTGACAAAGGAACCTTTATAAAGCAGTTAAAGGTCAAAATGATCAAGATCAGCCTTCCCATATCGCTCAAATGACAACACAAAAAGAACGATACAATGTTATCACTTAGCCTTCTTAATGTTACCGCATTCTTTTTTGTGCCTATCCATATCATCTAAAAAAAATTCAGATATAGTATCTCGAATAGATAGTTAAATCGTACTTTCCAATAAAGCATTTTCATTCATCTATATCTATTGTTCATAAATCAATGTCCCTATTCATTTGCCTTAAATATTAAAGTGCAACCTATAAAAGTAAAACTTACTAGTTAGTACTCCATCATTGTAATTGTGTGGACATAACTTCCATTATAGAGGCATAATATGATTACAAAAATGAATAAAACAATTAAGAGGATACTTTTACCTTTGATATTGCAGGATCCATTGTTCCTCTATAGGATGCTGAGAGGCCGAGCAATAGCCCACAAGTAGTAATGTCATGTTCCTGTGACAATCATTCAGTCAACAGTGAAAACATTTACAGTCAGAATTGAAAGGTACCATTAATCACTGCAAGAACTGAAAAGA
The DNA here is from genome assembly GCF_001605985.2 of Dendrobium catenatum. Taxonomy (NCBI): domain Eukaryota; kingdom Viridiplantae; phylum Streptophyta; class Magnoliopsida; order Asparagales; family Orchidaceae; genus Dendrobium; species Dendrobium catenatum. The sequence continues at coordinate 10,933,098 of NW_021318693.1, forward strand.
TTAAAGAAATATCCAAAAAAACAGAATGAAATAAAAGGAGTTAGACAATCAATATCAGTCGATTTTCAAATACATCAAAAATGAACTAGAGGTTGCTTTTCAAATACACCAATAAATTACATTGCATTTGAAATAGAGCCTATCAAACACCAGAATTTATAAGTGCATGCATTTGATTTACATGATACCAGTAATCCATCAAACCAAACTCCTATGAGAGTGGTGTTAGACAATCAATATCCTTGGAGATTTATGAAGTTAAATGAAACGCCAAGAATCTTCCTCAAGATATTTACCCTTCTCCTTTTTTTATGTCACCCACCACACCCATCCCTTCCTTCTTACTGCATTCACTATACTTTGTATTCTTCCCACCACCAGTCATCTAATTTCTCCTTCACTGTTGCCCCTCAAAATCACAACTCTCCCAAGCAAAATTCCATCATTTTGTTATCATATCAGATTTGGAGAATTGAAGAACAATGAGATGCAAAACCTAATAGAATGAGTTATATCAAATCCATTCAACAAATTTTCTCCCCTCTGCGCATTTAATGGAAAAGACTCCACACAGATGTTCATCACTTCTACTACCATTTTCTTAACTTGTTCCCGAAATTACTGCAATTTCATCTTCTTCCCCTTAAAGTTCCTTGAAAGGTGCTCTGTAAATATTGCTTTGTGAACAGAACTTCAGAGCTGCATTCTACATATGGCCCACTCCCTGCTACATGAATCAACCACCACCAGCAACTCCAAAGGAAAAAATTTGTCCTCTTAACCTACTGGCAATTCAGAAACCTTGTTGTTCACCTAAGGTCATGGCATCAGCCCTAAGGAGCTCACTTCTGCTCTTCCAAAGAAGTATTAATTCCCCTTGAAAAAGGTCATATTTATGTTGTTTGGCAAATCTAGCATCTCATGCGGACATTATCTGTCATGACCCGGCTAGATGCCCAAATTAACGAGATGGTAACATATTGTTGGACGGGTTTAAAATTTTGATTGCTAAAACTCTTTCCCATATACTAAAAGAGCCACTAAAATTTCAAATGTATTTAGATAAAAAGCTATAAATACCTTTCTCTCAAAGTACTGTGCCTAAAATACACGTTCTATCCTCTTCCACTAATTTAAAGTATTTGGATTATACTTCAAAACGTTTGCAATTATAGAGTGCATCACCACTTCGTGAGCACATTATGCTTCTAAATTACATTAATTCAAAGCCTTTGGAACACTACGCATGTTTGTTGTAAACTATAACTTTATTTAAACTTTAAATTTAAAAATGGCCATAAATGATATTATATGCATTTATAAGATAATTATATCATGTCATAAATTTTTCTGTAATTAATATAATCGTCGTAGGAGACACTGTCTAAATAAAACCAATGAAAATACTTTCAATTCAATTTCCTTTTCCATTTTCTATTCCAAAGCATTTTCCACTTCATGTGCGTGGATACATTGCATCCTCAATTAGTACGATATGAGAGTGTGTTCCATCATTCAACATGCACATGCAAGCAAATTATGAAGTCATTTCAATCATATAGCATTAATTAATTTTATATGAAAATGTGAAACACACATGCTAATTATTGTTTATGTTAATATGAATAATCATTAAATATGAGAAAATAAAATAGTATTTAACTTGCAACAATAATTAAATAAGTGTAGTAGTATCCTTCTATGCATTAAATTTAGAAGAAAGCAAAATCATTACAATAATTTAAATACATGAGTACTCAACTCTAATCTTGGTATTGTGATACTCTACTTTTGCTCCTAACACCAACGTTAATAGAATCAACATCTATACGAAGACCTTAGTGTAAAAATTTTAAATGATAAATTTACTATTAATTTATATAACTTAATATTTAAAAGATTCCTTTTAGAATTAGTTTATTACTTTCAAATATATGCTCTTTCTTTATCTCTCTATAAATTTATTAGTATAAATATTCATTATATATATATATATATATATATATATATAATTAATTTAATTTATAATTATTTAATGATTAGTTGAGATATTATAATATAAACCTTTAAGAAATAATTATAATTTATAATTTAAATAGTTTAAATTTCAAAATTCTCTATACTCAAAATAAATTATATCCTTTCTAATTTTTAAATGTATATCCCTAAAATTCTTGTTAAATATTTCAAATATTTTATTACTTATAATGATCGTAATTATAAATTTATGAATTATGAAATGAGAATCTCATACTATCATAAAATTTATTCTCTTCGTGTCTACACATACTCTTATAGTCTCTCATCATAATAACTTTTAATTTTAAATATATACTTCATTCATACTTTAATTTGAACTTTAAAATATTTTGATTTTAAATTGTATTAAAATTTCAAAATTAACATATATTACAATCCTAATTTAAAATTTTATAATTAAATAACTCACCTTCCCTAAATCCTTCCAATTAGTCTGCCAACCCCTAGCCTTGTCTAAGCATGTCATCCCTCTCTCATTCGATCCCACTCATGCGAGCCCCACTCGGCCTCTACACTTTTCTTTTCCACCTCACTCCTCTCACTCGGCACTCATGCGCTCTTATAGAGTTTGATCATCTCCTCGTTTCATCTCCTCCTATACCTAGCGAGATAAACGACTCTTCCTTCTCCTATGTGTTCCACTTCCCCGTCTAAGAATAAGGGTAGTTCGTCTTCTTAAACTCCAAACTACGGATCTCCACTTCAAATCCAAGCGACCGAAAGGTCCTTCGTCTGCCTCACGACTCAAAATTGACACAGTAGGTTGGTTGCAACGAACCCTTCGCCTCCTTTGTCTTCCCACACGCCTTCTTCGACTCCACCTGATGGAGTCAACCACGACACCAAGGGACAAAATGAGTTTCTTCATCCCCTTTACTCCTTTAGACTTGTCTCCCATTATTAGCCATTAAAATTATAGCATTGATCATGAAAAGTAAAATGTGAAATTAAAAAAATGCATTAGCAAGTTCATGAAATGATTTTCAAAAGAAATGCTCAATATTAGAAGCAAGCTAAAAAATCTCGGACTCCATCTTCTTTAAAGGAAGGTGACTATATTTGGATTCATCTACTTAAGGAGTGTTTTCCCACTAAACATTTTGCTAATCTTAAACCAAAAGCTGATTGATCTTCTGAAGTAATTAAGCATATAGGAAAGAATGTCTATAAAATTGAATTATCGAGAGATATGAACATTTTAGCCACCATCAATGTAAGAGATCATTAGCAAGGCAAGGGATTTTTGAACTTTTCCAATAAATCAATTTTAATTCAAGTTGAAAGAATTAAAGGATCTGATGAGAAGGAATTCCTAAGTAAAAAAAAAAATGCTATTTGAAGTTATTTGAGCATAATTGAATTGATGAACTCAGAAAACATTACAAATTGATGAAATCGTTATTATAGGCTATTTACCAAAGGTCAAGACTCAGAAAAAAAAAAATAAGGAAGTCTGTCGCAAGCGGATCCAATTATTGCTGTGAGATACTCAACTTTTAATATAAAGGTTAAATTATTCCTAAGAACAAAGTTTGTTCATTTTATTATTTATATGACCTATTGTAGAAATTTCTTTGTAATGAGAATGTTAAAATGTCCAAGAGCATTAAAAAACTTAATACATATTATACATTTATGCATGTCATATGATCATAAATTTATATGATTTTAAGTTAAACCTCATTAATTTCAGGATTAAGATTGTTAGTCAAATAAGATGTTCAAATGAGTATTGTTACATATATCATATTATATCATCAATGATTATGAAATGAATAATCAATACTCATGTCAAGTGTCCAAGAATGAGAAAGATTAAAATATCAAGAATGAAATTCAAAGGATCATATGAAATGCCATATCATTTGAATTAGGTGAACTAAATTTGATGACATGCACAGAAAGAGATGATTCATAATACTAGATAGTGGTTGGTACAGACCTTACAAAAAAATGAATGAAAAAGAATTCCTGAATTTTGATGCAAAGGAATTGGTCAACCACTTTTACTCAGAGATCATCTTGAGATTGAAAAGTTGGTTAGTCCAACCATTATCAAAGCAACAAAATGAAACTTCTGACCCTTGATACTAGAGAGTTGGGTAGCTAAACATTTATCAAGGAGCGAAGCTACAAAAGGGTCAAAGCATATAAAATAAAAAATAAAAAGGCATATGAAATGAGGAAATGATTATGTATTTTGCTCCATACATCAATTATTTTATTGGATGTATGAATTCATAAATTTTAAGAGAGATATATTATGATAATAAAAATTAAAGATATTTGGTATGTACAAACTTATTTTGGAATTTATATTAGAAGCTCTTGTGGGCTCCAAAAATTCGGCCCCAGCCTCCGCCCGACTGTTTTTGCTTTTTCTTTTCGGCGAGGGGAGTTTTAACGGAATAAGTGTCGGGTAAATTTTGGGAAGGCAGATGGGTTTGTAGATAAGACACTACCCAGAGATTTATCCCTCATTTTATGATGACTTTATGATCTGAGTTCTAGTTTCCTATAGGCTCAAGCCCCTATAGTTAATTACCCCTCCCGATAACGAGAGAGAACATTCGATTAAGGCTAGTTGTCAATCTGATATGTAGAGATACACAATATATGCCATATAGTAGTAGCATGGGTTTAGGTTTGAAAAATTGGAAGGGTTTGAATGTTGGAATTGGGTTTGAGTTTGGGCATTTGGAAAGGTTTGATATTTAAAATGGAAAATTTCACCATCTTACACTTAAAGCGGATGGTGGGGAAATGGATGATGGACCCGATCAAGATCCCATGGTTCTGTCGTCCTGGGCCATCGTGGTCCCTGGTCTACTTAGTCAAAGGAGGTAGCCGACCCAACCTGATAGAAGGATCCTTGTCGGCAGCCATGGGTTGATTCGTCCAAGGGGACCATATAGACCTGGGGTGAATGTTTGTCTAAGGGACAAATTTGAATCCACCTTAGCTAACAGAGAGCTTTGTACCCTATCGATCATATCCTATTGATTCATATCTCAAGGATTTGATGCCGCTAAGGTAAGTATTGGCTCTGGCCATAACCGCTATTTCGTAGTGCCATTTGGCGGCAAAATCACACGGTTCAGAGGGCCCTGGGTCATAATCGTTTATCCTGTAATGCCATTTGGCGGCAAAATCGCCGGTTAGATGACACGTACAACATCCTTATTTGTAGGAGATTGTTTGAGAATGGATCCTAATGATAATTTCGATTAGGTATTAGCTCTATGTGAGCTGAAATAAATTTTAATTTGTCCACCTCGGCAAACTGTTGCGGAGGATGGATGAATTTTGTTTTAAGTGTTGATGGATTTATTTCAGTTTTAAATATTTTGGGTTTTGGGATTTTGGAATTTTAGGAGTTCTGGATTTTGATGCACATTTGAGTGGCATTTAAAAATATTTATGAACCCCTTCGATTGAGATAAACATTCAACACGGTCATATTGGAGTGTTTGGGGGCATTTCCATTTAAAAATATTTGTATTTTATGAATGAACCTTGTCGACTATATCGAGCTGTAGACAAAGGATCGGGTTTCATAGGCTTTATGGTTGTGTTAATGAATTTTTTTTTTTATTATAGGCCTTGAAGGCCTAATATGAATGTATTAAAAGAAACACACCGGTCGCCACAACTGGAAATTTGTTTGAAGGTTCAAACCCTGTCGACTCTTATTGACCAGCGTAAAAGGAATGGGTTCGAACTTGAATTAACTTATTGACCCCCGTAACATCCCTAAACGTCACGTGTATACCAATAACACACTCGTCGGGGCCCATGCAGGTGTTTGAGAGCATTTTATAATTGTTTGTTGAACCTTGTTGACTCCGATCGACCCGTATAAGAGGATCGGGTTTCATAGGCTTTGTGCCTTTATTAGTGAATTCATATTGTTATAGGCCTTGAAAGCCTAATATGAATATATTAAAACAAATACACTGGTCACCACAACCGTGTATTTTTTTGAAGGTTCGAACCCTATCGACTCCTTATTAACCCGCGCGGCATCCCTAGACGTCACGTGTGTACCGATAACACGCTCGTCGGGATCCATGCGGGTTTTGCGATTGCATTTATCTCTTGTGTACCTATGTGTATACAAACTATGGAGCACGTGTAATGGTACTTTGAAATATTTTAGTTGTGCAGGTAATTGTCATTTGAATACACAACATTTCATTTGAGAGCTCATACACGCCTTCTGTCTGCTAATACGAGTGCTACGGATCCGGTGGCGTGGCGTTTTAGATTGTAAACACCTTCTGTCTGCTTGTATAAGTGTTGCAGATCCGATGACGTGGCGTTGTAGATTGTAGACGCATTTCATCTGCTTGTATAGATATTGTGGATTCGATAGCGTAGCGTTGTCACCTGAATCTCATGAGATATTTCATTGTTTTGATGGACACTTTCTTTTCTCATTCACCGAGAAATTCTTCTGGACTTTGAAATCAGTGACAGATGATTTGAAAAGAACTCCTTTCAGGATCATTAGTGTAGTAGACTTGTTATTTTCAATGTGTGGATGTAGGAACTATTTTCTTACTGAGTACAGGACCAAGAAGAAATTTTGAAACACCATGAAGTTTAGTTCAAATTTGCTTAAACATCTCTTCCATTATGCCAAGAGGTGTCCTTTTTCGTATATCGAGTTGTCCTCGTACCCGACATACTTTGCAGCATCTTAATCACTATTGTCATAGGTGATATCTATACTTCTGTCCACAGGGATTCGTTATACTTACGATATACTCACTGTTGTTATCCACAAGTAGCTCATGTTCATTTACAGGGACCCGTTATATCAACTACAACCTCTTGGAAATGTTCGTAGGAGAGCCATTATTCATGTGTCATATCCACCTTTTCACCAATCTTAGGTGGCTTGGCGTACTTGCTTGCAAGGACGGATCTTCTACTATCAATTGACAGTATTGCCATCTCAATCTATAGGCATTTGTTTGTATTGAAGATCATATTAGCACATATAGAAGTCGCATATGAACTCCGCAACTTGTTATTGTTGTTTGCCAGTATAGTTCATTTGACCTTATAGGGATTGTCATAGGAGTCTATTACACCTGTATCATGTCCACCTTTCACCAATCTCAGGTGGATCGATGATTGCAATCGCAAGCCCGTTGCGATTGTGGCAAATTTTCCTTCACCGCTAACAAGTATTCATATCTACAATAGATCTTCTTGCATTTTTTATATTCCTCCTTCACGCATATCAACCAACAAATCATCGCATTCGTTGTACATCTTTACTTGTGGGAGGGCGGGGTATTCAATTATAACCAAATGATATTGATTATACAAAGGCTGCATTTGCTTCGACCTCTTCGAACACACCTTCATTGTTGGCTCGTTGTATGTTGGGTTCTTTTCTCACTCGTAAATGAGCTGCAATGAACATGACAAGTCCTTTGTAGCTTTGAATTGTCGCTTATAAGTGCATTACCACATTTCCCAAACATTCATGTTGCTCATTACTTATGAGTAGAATATATAAAGAATTTGCTCATCATCACTTACAAAGATTTGGCACATTAGTGGGTGGCGAAGTGGCATTGAACTAATGCGTCATTCCACTTGTTCAATTGGGCTTGATTCTAATCAAGTTAAAGTCCAAATCAATCACAGTCACCTGCGGTTTATTATCATTTGCTTGGATTTAAATTCAATTAAGCTTGAGTTCATTTAAGTCCAAGTTCACTTTTTGTTCAAGTTTTGGATTCAATTCATTTAAGTTCATTTATGTTTGATTTAGGCTCAATTTTATGTTCAATTCATTGTCCCAATCAAGTCCACGGTTTGTCCAAATTTTGTCAATGTCAGTCCAAATTTTGCTCAAGTCCACTGTGTCTTCAATCGGAATTTATGCAACCTTCCGGCGTCTCCCCCGTTTAGGGGAAAACTACGAGAAGCAACCTACCCGCCACGTCAAGAAAGAAGTGCACGGTTGGTGTTGTGAGACACTGTGGCCATAGTTTTTGTCATCCACCACGCCAAGAAAGGCGTGCATAGATCTTTAAAAGCATTTTTTTGAAAAAAATAGTTCTTTATTGCCCTGCTGTGCTAAGAAAAGCGCGCACAGGGATTGCCTGCTTCGTTGTAAGCACCGCACCAAATTCCCTCCCAGCACGTTAAAAATAACGTGCATTGATGGTCCCTTGACGCGCCACGAACACCGAAAAAGGACTTTAGGGTGATTACCCGCCTTGCCACAAGCACCGGAGCGAACTTCCTCCCACCATGCTATGAAAAGCGCGCAAGGGTGGTTATTCGCCCCATCGCAAGCACCAAGGGCAGGTTCTCCCAAGTTCAGAACTTTATACCTTAGCAAAGGGCCGCCGGTGGTGTTGGCGTGTGGATCGAGGCAGAAGGAGGGTGTCATTCTCTTTTTTTCTATTTTTTTTAATAATTATAACTTATAATAATCAATAATTATAATTAATTATAATTAACAATAATTATAATTATTAATAATCAGTAATAATTATAACAGCATAATTATAATCAATAATCAAACAAATAAAAAGAACTGTCGGGTCGCAGGATTAACATAAAATTTATACAGGATTTGAATCGGATTTACGTTGAATCCTATTAAAACAGAAGATTTATGCGGGATTCGAGAGGTTTTAAGCAAAAATCCTCTGTTTTCCTCTTTCATTCCGGTGGCTTTACAGGATTAGGCCGAAGAAGTGCGTGAAAGGTAAAAAGTTACCCTTTCAGCGAGCGGGCTCTCGTATGCTTCCAATCAAAATGTGTAACTTCCATTACAATAGGAAGGGGAAGTTATTGTTGGAGCAAAATCGCACAACACGAAGGAGCCGGAGTCGGACAACAGTGAAGGAGGTGAAGAAGCCTCGCGAAAGGGAGAAAGTTACTTCAAAACCGGCGAGTCCCCGTGACTGCTTCGGCTCAAAATGTCATGACTCCCGATCCCGCAGGAAGGAAAGTCGTCGGGGGAGCAACGCCAAAGAAGCGCGCAAGGGAGAAAGTTAACTTCAAAGTGAGCTCCCGTGGTTGCTTCCAATCAAGATGTTGAACTTCCGATTCGACTGGATGGGAAGGTCGCTGGAGGAGCAAAGTCGAACGACAACAAAGGAGCCGGAGAAGCGGCATGAGAGATCAGAGAGAGTTGCCCTCACAGCGAGCGAGCTCCCTTGCTTCCGATCAATAAGTCGTAGCTTCTGATCCTACAAAAGGTGTCGTCGAAGGATCGAAGTCAGGAAACAACACAGGAGCCAAAGGAATGCACGAGAGGGAGCCCTGTCCATGGAGAAAATCGCGATATTTAACAACGAGGCAAGGCGTCGTCCCGTAGCAGAGCATCGTGGGAGAAATGACATCGAACGTGTAAGGTATGGCGACGACGTGCAAGCAGGTATGACGATTTGATTTTTTTTTTTTTTTTTTTTTGTCATTACAAGTCAACAGCTCTATAATTAACTTGATGATTTTATAATATACACTATGTAGCACGGATACTCTTATTTACGAGGCATGCTGCATTGGACACTGTCGGACATGGATACACCTCCGATACGGCACGGAAGCCATATCCAATTAAAATGTTATTTAAATTTGACCGGACACACGTATCGGATACGCATGACCTATTACAAAAACGAAAAAAAAAAACGGAGCTGCAATTTGCCCTATTCATTTTGGCTATCCGGTCGATATCCCTATTCATTTAGGCAGCATAAACATTTCAGCAAGCTAGATTTTTCGTTTCCGCACAGGCGTTCGTCTTCTTCCTTATAGTCGAAGGAGCGGCTCGACGACGCGAGCATAGAAGAGAACAGGATCATCCCTCGTCGACGAAGAGGCTCGACGACGCGAGCATTAAAGCCGACAGGATCATCCTTCATCGACGGAGCGACTCGACGACGCAAACAGTGAAGGCGACGCGAGCAATGAAGGTTCGATTTCTTCATTTTCTTCATCGTAGGCTCGGTACCGGAAATCAGTACCGCTCGGTACCGGAACTCGGTACCGCTCGGTACCATATAAATGCATTAAAAATGTATAATGTCAACTCAATTGATCAGGAACACAAAATGTCCATCTTACTAACAAATTTTCTATTTCTAGGTGGCCCACAAACATATAAATGCATCAAAAAATATATATTTTTCTGCAAGGTAGCAAGTTTTAATAATTTAATAAAAATAGAGAGGCATACCTGCGAAAGATATCGATAGACATCACTAATCATAAGAACACGTAAATGCTCATGCAAGCCTAAAGCTAAAAGTAATCCAGCATGAGAGAAATTTGGTTCCTGAGGTTTGTTGTATAGAATCCATGTTCGGGACATTTTCCCCTGTAGAAAACAAAAGAAACAGTACCAATAATAAATGTTACAAGATTTGACGAAAATTATATTTAATTACATGCATGAAGGTAATTATTAAACATTACAAAGGCATGCGAGGGCTGCGAGTGCATATAATAATAAAACAAAAAAGATATACTACGCAAGATGCCAATAGAAATTTCAAAAGATTCTAAACCTAAATAAAACTGTAATACTATAAAAAAAGAAAATTAACAATGATAGAAGAACCTGAAAGGGTGCTAGTTTCAGTCCAGCAGCAACCCCATTGTGAAACTCTGGCCAAGATTTAAGTTCCGAAATGCTCCTTAAATTTGGGTCCAAATTAACCTGATCGGTTCATGAAAATGAAACCAAAAATTTCGTTGAAAAAGATAAAGAAATATTCATCAGAGAAATCAGTTCTTTTCAACACGGTAAAAGCTCGAGTATCGTACAGCCATCAATTCTCTTGCAACACAATATGGGACAATGCATGATACATCTGCACCCTGAGCTATGAGGCTATCCATGAGAGTTTGTTAATTCTTTATGTATTTTTTTATCTAAAAAATAGTTTTTATTTTATTAGATGGGCTGGGAAAAAATTGCAAACAACGCAAGAAAAATCTTTCCTTGTGTTTGGCCATCATATAAAAAAATATTTAATAGAAAACAAGTAATATGCACAAAACAATTAAGACTTACTCTCTGGCAGAGTGGTTTTCAAATTTTTCAAGTGCATAGAATAACTGTAGAGCCAGAGAACATAGCATTAAATTGGTGCATTTGAAAGCGCAATTAAGTTGGTTAGGAGATTATTAACTCTTCCAACAGGAAATCAGTAAAAATTACAAGATTAGGCTCCAACATGCCCTCAATTGCAACTTAAATAAAGAAAACTTAGATAAATAATTGAAAAGCTACAGATCTACGGCAAAAAATACAATGTCTGTACAAATTTATAGCATTTGAAAAAGCACTCACTGTTGCATTCTGTTGCGCAGGCAATCGACCAGCCAATATAAGCTTTGGAACAAATAGTGCCTAAGTAAAATATATAATCGAACATAAACTTTTATTTCGCATCAAAAGCACAATAGGAAAAATATAGATGAAATAAACAGTAGTACGGAAAAATTGAAACTACAGAATAGTATCAGTAAACCCATAGAAGTTTACACACCTCGGTTAAAAGAGTGTAAGTAGTGGCTAAAGTAAATGCCCCACGGCCAAATGGTAGAGCAGTTGTTCTTTGTGCAAGATTCCATAATTGATGCTGCCAGAAACAAGATAAACAATACTATAAAATGCTTCAGTACGATCGAATTATGTTATCTTAATAAATCTACCTATGCTTGGGTTATGATGTGTTTGATTGGGGCATTTAGGTGATCAAGTTTACCACTCACTCTATTCTTATGGATAGAACTCAAGAATATCTATTCGAGGTAGACCCATCAACTGATTTGCACCCATCTAAGTCACGTTTTATGCTCAACTAGGAGGGTGGTCCTGAGGCAGGAAAGCTATTTCATTTCTCGTTCTCTCTATTATGATCAGAATGCATTTTGCTAATAGGCCATATGCAAATACATTCAAGTTATGAATGGATCTGAGTTTTTTATCATTTTTAAATGGTCAATTTTAGGTTGGTCTTGTTCAAATTGAGTCACATTGCACATCAAACTTGAATCAATTGTTTCTTCATGTTAAAAGCCAAATTCTTTTGCTGTTGGCTTAAATATAATTTTCATTATTTTTTAAAAGATTAGCTAAATCGATACGCAAAGGTAGGTTTATGGTGTGGGTTTGAAAATCACTCCACCCCAAAAAATTTAAACCATTCTACATAAATTTTCAATAAGTTTCTTTACATATTTTAATTGATGTATTGATGAATTTGTATGAACTGATTTATTTTCATTTAGAACTTCATATGTAAATTATTGACGGCTTGCTCAGATAAGGACATTTGATATTTCAAGCTTTTGAAGATCAATAGAATTATTTGCAATTTATGATAGCTGAGATGTGTGTAGCAAAAGTTGGAGATATGTGTAGGAAAAGGTTAAGCAAACCGACATATACCATGTAGCATACAATAATATGAAGATTAAAATTTTCTATGTGAAACATCCCATGATAATGTCTCCATAAAAAGAAACTTTGTTCTTTTTGGTCATGGAGGAACCATCTCTTGTAAGTTTTTCTTTTATGCACATGCTTATGCAGGTACGCAATTTCCATAACCATTTATCATAGCTCAAAGGTATGCCCATGTCACAAAAAAAACGTCAATAGCAGAACAAGCATATAACACAGAAAAGTTGCCAATAACATTGGAAAATGACAGAAGAAGTAGCAAGTGGACATAATGGAAACTAAAAAACGTAAATCAACCTGCTGGAAGTCCTGATCAGTGGCAGTAGGATTGGCAGGTGTTTGAATAGCCACAGGTCTTGCAGAACATAATAAGCGTCTAACCTATGTCAGAGAAACATTCAATTCCAATATATTTTAGTAGGTTAAATACAACAGAAGTTTACATGACTTGGAAATCTTCTATCTGCATTCATCGATTCATAGAGACCATTGCCATAAAGACATTAACAATCAGGAGAAAAAATTTGCGCAAGTTAAGCAAGACTTGTCAGCAAGATCATCAGTTTGAGGCATTTTAAAATTTAAACAAAATGGATAAAGTGGCATGCTTTATTGAAAAATGAAAATCAAAGGACGACGCTTTTACAATCATTAAAGAGATCCCTCAATTGAAACAAAATGAACATCAAGGTTATCGAATAAAAATTACAGAAAATCACAACTTCGCTCAAAATAGCTGTAAATATTTTCTTGCTTTAATGAAGATTGGTTTTCTTATCTCCCTCCAAGATCAGTAAATACATTGTCTTGATCAATTACATTAATGAATAAAACGAATTCATTCCTGCACTGTTTTCTCTACATCGTATCAGAGAACTAAAGCGTGTATCTGTGTGCATGCATCTACCGTAGCCTTAGTCATTGGACGTGCTCTAAGTGTATTCTTCATTGCTATTGGTACCTTTTCTTTCTTCATCATTTTTGCATCTTTCCAGAAGCTGTAACTAGCAATCTTCACCATTGTTTTTCCTTCTCTAATATCATTTGCAGCCTTTCCAAACATTGTTCCTTCTCTATCCTAAGCCATCTTGCTGCAACTCCTTTCATGATCAGTCGCTCATAGCCATGATTGTTCAGATCGCTTTGCCACAAACTGCTACGGTCATGACTTTCTCCAGTAGCATGTTTTTTTTCAATAAACCGCAAGAACCACTTCTATCAAAAAATCTACAGCCACGAAGCCCATATTCTTTCAACATCATCATCTCAATTCTCAAAAATGTATTATAAAGGGCCAAAGATTAAAATTTTAACAAGAGTCTCTCTCTCTCTCTCTCAAAATAAATTTTCAATTAAATTCAAATGCTGGAATAGAAATGACAAAATAAATGAATTGTTCAATATAAATGATTAATTATTAATTCATACAAATATTTTTTTTTAAATGTCAAATTGATGTGAAACATAAAATAATTGCAGGAATTACGTGGAAATATAAAAAGTTATTAAGCTTGCTAGTTAAAATTTAGGGGTTTTTACATGTCTAACACTTAAAACTACAATATTTACCTATTAAACACCTAAAGTTACCTATTTACTAATATACCACCTCAAAACCTTTAACCTAATAAAAAAAATAAAACACTCCGTTCCCTCCCGTCAAAGCCGAGCCGAAAGACCGCGGGAATCTCCTCTCTTTTTCGTTGATACTGGAGCTGCTCCATCTCTCGCACAGTCATCTTCTCCAGGTCCCAACCGAACTGCTCCTCTTCTCCGTTTCACGACTACCACACTACGACTCTTCTCTGTTTCACGAATCCCATGCTGCTATTGTTCACCCTTTCGCAACATCGCTAAGGTATGTTCTGTGTTTAGTTTGAACTATTTGATTTTCTATTTTTAATCAGTTTACACCATATAGGTATTCACCCTTTGAAGGTTCTAATGACGTTTAAAAGCTTGACTTCTTTCAATCTCTATGGGTATTCTTAAAAGATTCTGCTAAAGGAAATACCACAATAATCTCTTCTTTTATAAATAATTTATATTGTGATCCTTGTCAAAGAACAAGGTGTCATAAATAACCTGAACTTGATGAGCCTGGTTATGAGGATACTATGACTCAAAATCGTTGTAAAAGATGATCTATCGGCTTCCAGTTCCGCTATCCGAGCATAGCAAATATTATTTTTTAGAGCTTGTATACAGTAATAGTGGATGCTCTGCTTTTCTTGCCGTCCCCGAGACTTGTTTCCAGTGCGAGAAACCCTTTTTTCGCGAATTGGTTTTGACGGAACAAACGAAGTGTTCTATTTGATGAGTATTAGAGCTTTTAGATGGTATAACAGTAAAAAGTCAAGTTTGTGTGTGAAATGTGTAAATAAAAGTGTTTTTAGTGTTAGGTATATAAAAACCCCTAAAATTTAATGTTTCACCAGATTAGATTCTAGGATTTCTCTGTTAAATAACTTATAATAGCATGGAATTACAATTTAGAGTATGGAGAAATTAAAATAAGAACGAAAATTATTAAATGTTTAATTTGTCAATCACAAGAATCCACCGGTTAACAATTAAAATGATCGCCTTGAGTTTCTCTCCCTCATACTCTCGAGTATTTTCAGCAGAAGAATAATTTATACAATATTAATGATACCACTACAACACAGTAGAAACTTACAGTATTGCTCAATGAAAAGTTATTCGGAGAGAAGTTAGTTGGTGGATGTAGGAAGATTTGCCATTGAACGGAAAGTTGATGCTCGTCGATGGCGGTTGTCAAGGAGAAGAAGATCTGATCGATGTAGTCTTCGACAGAGTGGTCGATCTCAAAATCGATGTCGAAGAAGGGAGACCAATGAGCATCCACTCATCCTTCAGGGTCGAATATGAATCCAAGATCGTGCTTGGAGTCATCCATCCATGAAGAATGAAAGTTCCTCGAATTTTGGGAGGGGTCTAGGGTGGTCGGCGGCTTGTATGAAGAAAGAGGAGAGGAGGGGTTCCATAGAGGCTTTGAGAATTTGAAAATTAAATCCAACAATTATTCCAGAGCTGGGTAATTAATTGGTGGAGTTAATGAGAGGAGAGAGAGAAGGAAATTCAAAATTTGAATTCCCAAAAGAGAGGGAGGGAGGGGCAGCCGGTTCTTAGAAGGGGGAATTGATTGGGTTTCAATTAGGAATAGGCTATAAGTGGAGAGAGAGAGGGGGGGAGAGGGGTGGCCCAATGATGGGGGCTTGATTGAGGTGAATTGATTAACTTAATAATTGGAACATTAAATTAGGAAAGAATTTAAGAGCCTTTCAAAATTTAAAATTCAAATTAAATTAATGGAGAGAGCTTTCTAAATTAATTCAAATATGGGGACAATTTGATTTGAATTTCAAATTAATTTGAAATTTGAAACTCAAATTTTAGGTTTTTCCAAAATACCTTGAATTAAATTAGGAAAATAATAATGGGCTAATTTGAAATTGGAATCAAGGGGATTGGGTGGTTGGCCGGCAGCAAGGAGGGGAAATTGGATAGCGTCAAGGTGGGGAAAAGGGGCTCAGCCAACGGTGGGGTGGATTGGCTTGGGGTATAGCCGACGGTATGAGTGAGAGGGAGAGAGAGAAGAGAGGTCTCGGCTAGAAAGAGGGGGAGAAAGAAAAGGAAGGGAAAGGGGTAACCGAGATATGTTGTCATTTAAATTATCATATGTTGTCATTTAAATTTGGCAAATTAAATAATTATTATATGTACAAAATATATGTACATATGATTTATAAGTTATGGAAATTCTAGTTAGTAAAAGTACACTTAGTTTTGCACTTTGAAGAAAAAAGAAAAAAATTATGTATGCAATCTTTGAAAACATTGGAATGGACTATTTTTTTCATACAAAATGCAAGGATCTAATTTTCATGTTTGAAACATAAAGAATATAAATCAATTTAAGTAAATTATGGAGAACAATATGGTCATCGGTTTCAATACTAGAAACTTGAATATAAAAGAGAAAAATAAGTATTCATTAAATGTAAATTGTCATGGCATCGTATATAGAAGTATAAAAAAAAACAGTACTCACCATAGCATATTCAGGAATTTGTATTAAAAAAAAATGGACTGCCACCTTCAATACTTACCTCATTCAAACGAAGATCACGACCAAAACGTAACTGTGTGCTTGAGTTGAAAATGTGCTCCATGCCATCTTCCACAGGTTTAGGGGCATCTGCATCCTCTATTTTAGTACTACCCACTCTTGTAATCTCAGAAACAGATGAAGGAACTGTCACAGGCCGCAAATGAAGCCTGTAGGCTGGTGAAAAAGATGCTAAATTTACATTGTTTTGTCCGTGCTCTTCTTTGTTCAAAGGCCTAAAAGATGCCATTGCTAGATCCTCACGACAGACGAGAACATAGGCTGCTGCAGGCCAATCTGAAGGAGGAGATTCTCTACACTTATCCAATGCCTTAAATGCAAGATATTCAAATATCAATTAACTAGCAATGAGATGACAAGAGAAAAAGCAACAATTTTCTGTTCTGCATATAAAAAAGTAATGCAAAAAAATTATAATATAATCCTGATGGGTAAGTATCAGTTGTCTACACAGACAAAGGCCCATATGCATGGACTAAAATGGGAGGTCACAGCTAAAACAAATACGCAAAAATCAAAATTAGAAGCCACAAATGGGCCTTAGAATGAAAAAGTAATAAGACGAGTAAACTCACATGATGAAGAGGAAGAGAAACACCAACAGGCAGTAAATCAAGCTGTGGATGTCCAAATCTTTCAGCAACCATAGCCAAGACAGTAAGTTCCTCCGGTGTTTGGGCAGTTCCCTTAGCAATGTCACAATATACCCCAGTCGAGAGTTTCTTCCCATTCCTCTCAGCACCTAACAATAAACTATAGAAACATACAACTTTTCTTGCCCAGCATAAGGTATTACTATTGCCTTTAAAAATAAGAGATGGAAGGTCATTTTTATCAGCAAATTGGCATCCCCTCCGTAGACTAGTTTCAAGCCACTTGAAGAGGCTTGGTGGTGTTCTTAGGGTATCAGTCCTTTGGAAGAAATAAATATCAGATAAAACTAATGGGAAGTCACGAACATAATAATCCACATATCTTGCCTCACCTAAACAAGCAGCAATTTTACACAACAGAACAACGAGTTTCCACAAATCCCTGAAAATTATCCCAAAGTAGTCATTAACATTAGCACAGAAAGAAAAGACAAAAGAAATATGAACAAGTTCTAGGTTAAGTAGTCATAATACCATCATAAATAATACTGTGCAAAAAAACAAAGTGTTGGACTATCATTTCCACACACACAAAAAAAGTTAGAGAATGAACAAAAGCAATTGCATAATAAATAAAAAAAGGAAACTATGACTTAATATATGTTCATCAGAAACCATACCAACGAATGGTATTTTCATAAAACGATAACATTCAAATATACAATGAGAACAACAATTTACCCTTTTGGTAAGCTTTTTACAAATATAGTGTGGTCGGATTGGCATTGCGAGAATCCATTCTTCTTTATAGCATATGTAAATCTTTTAAACTCGGGACATAGAGACATTTAAGGTTACATATGGATTTTTTAAGTTTAGATAACTTGCTGGTGTTGCCCTGTGCTTCCAAACTGTAGGGAATGTTCGTGTAAACTTCTTCCAAATGACTACTTATAAATGCTTTTTTTATATCAAGTTGGTAAAGTGGCCAATCACACCTTGTTGCTAGGATAACAATAAATGAATTGAATTAAATTTGGCAACAAGTGCAAATACTCCTTTATAGTCTACCCCATAAGATTAAAGGAATATTTTGGCAACAAGCTAAGCTTTGGATATGTCCACCATTCTTTTAAATTATCTTTAGAAAATAAGATCCATCTGTAGCCAACAGTAAATGCTAGATTGTGATTTCCCATGTTATGTTTCATGCCAACACATGGATTTCTTTCTAAATAATACATTTTCACAGAGGTTGGCTGAGGACATCTTAAATTGTTTGAAGAATCTGAATACTAATGAGGCTTGTGACGAATGAAACTTTTTAAATGCACTTCATAAGATGCAAAGTTTCTTACTAGGTGTTGAGTGAGAAATTGAAGATATTTTCTTAAAGAGATAGGAAGTTGAAAATTATTAGGACATTCCCTGTCGTCTGGAAGACATGTGCTTGGAAAACTTACTGGTGTTGTTAAGGATTTCAAGATTATATTTTGATTCTTGGTCAGCTTGAGAGGTGTAATTTCCTTTGTTTCCTTTTTACTCGAGTGAACAAGCAACTCCTAGTTGGTTCCTCCTTGAGTAGCTTCATGATTTTTCTGGATGGGTCGAGTTTGGAAAGGAATGTGATGCAGCACAGGGAGCTAATGAACCAATCAAAAAGAGACAAAGCAAGAGGAGCAACGGATCCATCATGAGGAGCATGATTAGACTTTGTATTAGAATATTATTTAGATTTTGAGCATTTTATACTGGTGTAATTTAATTTTTGTGAGACAATGTAAGTTTTATTGTTATAAGACAATTTGAAAATTTAAACTCAAATGGAATTTAAATTTTTAAATTAATAGAGAAAGTGCCCTAAATTATAAAAAAATAACTAATTGCATGAAATATGCAATTATTATTTTAATTAATCCAAGCTAGAGGGCTATCCAAGAAAAGGGAAAATTCCCTCAAATAGTGTATAACTTTTATTTGGTTTTTCATTTATTTTTTAATGATGAGAGTCATATATATATATGTTAAATTAGTTTTGAATTGTGTAAGAAGTTGGGATTCTATTTTACCGTGCTAATCTTTTACTTAGATTGACTATAAATGAAAAAAAAAAAGTTTACAGGTGACAGTAACGAGATAGACAATTCAAGGGTTGATCATCATCGTTGTCAACAAGGTAAGATATGCAATTTAAATATGAGAAAGCAATTTTATTGAAATTTTAATTTTAGAAAGAATTTTGATTACAAATTAAATTTCGTCAACTGTATTTTATACCAAAGTATAAAGGGAAACATTATATGGTTTAATTTCATTATTATATGCCATTCATATGAAAGTTTAAGCATCCAGTATTAAACATTTAATTTGTCTCATTTTAAAAGTGAACATATATAAAGTTAAAGTTAAAAATTATATATATATTCCATATAAATAGGGCAACAAAAGCTGGCCGGTATAAAGCCAAACGGGTCCTCAATAAAGAGCCTTCAAGCTCAAGGTAGCCAAGAAACTACTTTCACCTACATGATATGTTCTAAAGTTGAAAGAAGAATTATATATGATATATGTAATCAAACAAAAGAATTTCATAGATGATTAGCGAACAGAATCATATTGGTACATACTTTTTATAAAATATTGTTAAAGCCTAAAACTCTAATATTTTACCCAAGGTTTTGTTTCCAATTAGATATTTTTCTTACAAATAAATCAAATATTAATTCAGATATTTCATATGTAAGAATTTTAGGATAACATATTAGACTAATATATGAGTATAAAAAAAATTATAATAATTGCATTCTATCTTTAAGTTATTTATCTTGTTGAGTTTTAGCTCATATCATATTATGTTGAATGTACTTTCATGTAAATGAATGGACAATGCAGAACCCAAATAAAAGTCATATTTTGATATACGCTATCTTTTGATGTATAGTTTTGTTATAAGATAAAAGTTTTGGCAGGAATATTTATTATGATTAAAATGAAATCTTTTGATGATATATAAAAGTGTCATTATTTATTTTAGCAGCCCTGTAGTTTAATAGATGAAAATTTTTTTCTAAGTAGAAAATCTTCTAGATTATCATTTATTTAGCTTACTTCTGATGAGTCTATGATACGAGATATGAAAAGATTACAGTTGAAGGTGATTTCTTCTACTAATTGGAATTTTGGTATATTAGTTGAGATGATTATTTAACCTACTTTGCAAGAAATGATTCAAGAATCTCAGAAGTCAGATACAAAGTATTCGAAGTTGATTGATTAGATCAGATCTGGTAAGAAATCTAAACTACAATTATCTGATTCTAATATTATATGCTATAAGAAAAAACTGTGAGTTCCTACTTTTGAAGATATGAGACGAGAGATTCTACAAGAGGCTCACTATTTACTTATGAAATAGCAAAATGTATAGTGATCTAAAAGCTATATTTGGTGGCCTTGATTGCAGAAGGATGTGGCAAGTTTTATATCAAAATACGAAACCTATCAGTTAGGGGACAAAAGCCTGAGATTTTGTCTGTGTCAGAAAATATTCTAGTGCCTATAAGTCATATTCTAGTGGTGAATATAAATCCATGTTCTTGTGGCTATAAGCCATATTCTTGTGCCCAGACATGTTTTGGTACTATAAACACAAAAAGAAGTCATAAGGTGACAAAATCTTTGAGCAATGTTTAAAATTGTGCAAATGGGTATTGATGTGTTTTTTGTTCGTGAGGCGAGGCATAATCCTCAAGGTGTTTTGAGGCATAAGCCTCAAACTTAGAAAATTGTGCAAAGTCAAAATGATTACTTTTTTGTATAATGACTAAATAATATGTTAAAACAGAACATAAAAAATAAATTATCATATATACAACAACAACAAAAATATCAAGCCTTTATCCCACTACAGGGGATCGGCTACATGAATCATTTTTTCTCCATTGTGCACTGTTAAGAGTCAAATTCTGATTTAAATATAATAAAGAAATGTCATTTCTAATGTTTTATAACCAAATCTTTTAATGTCTACCTTTACCTTTCTTAACATAGATCAAATCTAATACATATACTCTCCTAATACAGTCATCAGAAGGGTGTCATTTACATGACCAAATCATCTAAGGTGACTCTCTCTAAAATCTTATCTGTCTTTGGAGCTACTCCAACCTTTTCATGGATATGCTCATTTCATATAATGTCTGTAAGAGTAAATCCACTCATCAATTTTAGCATCCTTGTCTCAACAACACTTAACTTAATATTATGCTTCTCTTTTAATTGCAAAAAGTTTGTGCCATAAAGCATTGCAAGTCTCACCATCATCTTATAAAATTATTCCTTAAGTTTGAGTGTTACTTTTCTAACACACAACAAACCCAAAGCATTCCTCTTCAATCGTCCAACTTGAATTTTACAAACAAAATCCCCATCTAATTCACCGTCACTCTGAACAATAGATCCAAGATATCTTAAACGAGTACACTTATTAATGACTTGATCGCTCAAAGTCACAAACCCCCCGCTAGATCTATTACTACAAAATTGTCATATATATGAAACACAAAAATGCACAAGATATAAAATGATAAGTAATAAATTATATGAAATTGAATTGAAATTCAAACATAACAATAATAAAACAATAAAAAATATAATTCAACTCATAATTTTATCTTTTTCAATATCTTGTTAATTAACATTTAATTCAAAAAAGAATTAGTAATGGCATAAGTTCATAGCAAATCAAAACTCATCAGCACTGTTATCATTGATGGGGTTTTCAATTGTATCATCGTCATAATGTACTCTTCTCTCCCAAGCCTCATAGCAAATCCAAACTCATCAGCATAGTCATCACAGGGATTGAAGTGGCCCACTCTAATAAAATAAGCTTTATTTTACAATAGAAATATATTAATGATCTTCTTAAAGAAATAGGTAAACTTTGGAAGGCAAATGGGTTTGTAGATAAGACACTACCCAGAGATTTTGCCCTCATTTTTGCGAGGACTTTATGATCTGAGTTCTGGTTTCCTATAGGCGCAAGCCCCTATAATTAATTACCCCTCCCGATAACAAGAAAGAACTTTCGATTAAGGCTAGTCGTCAATCAGATATGTAAAGATACGTGTTATCTTGCATATAGTAGCAGCATGGATTTTTTGAATAGTTGGAGAATTTGGTAATTTTGATATTTAAAATGAAAACATCACCATCTAACACTTAAAGCGGATGGTGGGGGGAATAGATGATGGACCCGATCAAGATCTCTAGGTTCCGTCGTACCGGACCATCATGGTCCCTGGTCTACATAATCAGAGGAGTAGTCGACCCAACCTGACAGAAGGATCCTTGTCGGCAGCCATGGGTTACTTCATCCAAGGGGACCTTGTAAACCGGGGGTGAATGTTTTTCTAAGGGGACAAATTTGAATCCACCTTAACTAACAGAGGGCTTTGTGTTGTGCCCTAATTCGATCATAAGCTATTGATTCATATCTCAAGAATTTGATGCCAAATAAGGAAGTAT
This sequence comes from Dendrobium catenatum, assembly GCF_001605985.2. NCBI lineage: Eukaryota > Viridiplantae > Streptophyta > Magnoliopsida > Asparagales > Orchidaceae > Dendrobium > Dendrobium catenatum. The sequence goes on from NW_021318693.1 coordinate 10,955,869, forward strand.
TGGCTCTGGTCATAAACCGATAATTTGTGGTGGCCATTTTGGCGGCAAAACCACTCGGTTCCAAAGGCCTCCGGACCAATAACCTTTTTCCCTGCGGTGCAATTGGCCGCAAAACTGCCGGTTAAGAGGACACGTACCCACCTCTTTACTGGAGTGAGATTGTTTGAGATTGGATCTTAATTGATATTTTAGACTAGGCATTTAAATCTTCTTTTGTTAGCTGAAGTAGTTTTTATTTGTCACATCGACAAATTGTTGTCGAACGGTGGATGATTTTGTGTTAGACCGGTCCCTTGGACCGGTCTAGGCCGGTTCCAGGCGGGACGCGGTTTCACGGCGGAAACGCAATAACAGTGGAGATTCCGCCCCTGGCGGGAGAACCGAGCGGCCTGACCCGCTCAAAACGAGCATTTTGGAAGGATTTTTGGGGAAATTTCCAGAAGAGAAATTTGAATGTAGGGGACTGTTTAAGGGATTTTCCTTTGTGATTTAATATGCATTAAATAGATGTTTTTTCCTAGGGTTTGGGCCATCTTGAATTTGGCTGAATTTTGAGTCTCTTGATTTTAGGTTTTCTTTTGGGCTCTAGCGGCGTCCTAGAGATTAGGGGAGATCGATCCTCCTCTCAAATTGAGGATCAATTGTATCTTTGCCTGTTTTTCTTCTTCTACTAGTGGAATACAAATCTTGCTTTGAGTTTTCTTTCCAATTTCCATCTGAAATTTCTTGCTGTAAACAGCAGATTTGGTTGAGTTTTTTTCTGCTGTGGACAGCAGTCCTCCATCAGATCTACTTCAGTTTTTGGTGAGAAACACTTGGGAATCAAGTGTTCCTATCAAATTGGGTATCAGAGCATCGATTTCGGGCCACCGCGGCTGAAATTCTGAAATTTCAGCAAGTTTATCTTTTTCCCGGAAGAAAGATTTTTTTGGGGATCCGTAGAAAAAAGATGGCCGGAAAGAAGGTGGGAAGTATTAGAAGGTGAAGTTCGAACAACTGAAGACAGTATCTGGAGGGAAAGTTCCTGGAAAATCTCCACCAAGTGACAGGGTTGGAAGGTGAGGTTCGCGCTAATAGAGGAAATGATGAAGAAACTATTTGAACGATGAAGACCAATCCGGAGACATCGAAGTGAAGAGGGAGACTAACTGACGGCCATGGCGTAGCAAGAAATCCAAAACCCATCCGGGGGAGGAGGAATCCGTAAGGATGGAGATTCTTGAATAGGGACGACGACATGCACCTCTAGAGCCAACTCTTAAGAGGAGATGAGCAATGGGAAATGACGTTTCGAGGTACTGATTTGTTCAGCGTCGAGGTGCTGATTTTTCAGCTCGAGGGTGCTGATTTTCAGCGTCGAGGTGTTTGATTTTGGAGGCAGGCGGGGGAATATGAAGGAAGTGTAAGATTTTGGCGATAGAAGAGAAGAATAATCAGCGTCGAAGGTGCTGAATTTCAGCGTCGAGGTGCTGATTTTGAAAGGGGATAGAGGGGAAATATGTAACGGTTCGGATTACCATAACGGCTGGAGGGAGTACCGGGACACTTCGGGAGCAACCTCATCTTCGAGGAATGGAGGTTATGGAGAGTACCAAGGGTAACCGGAAAAGGGATCCCGAAGGTGAGGGAAGTTTGAAGATGCCATGCTTTTGAGGGCGAAGATAGACATGGTTGAATCTAATAAGGTGGAGCGTTACTGTCGCTGTCAACGGGTTGACAATGAATGGAGAGGGCGAGCTGGACGGGCGGCAGGTTTGTGGATCTGGAAGGGAAGGCGCTGGCATGGTAATCAGTGGCGAGACAGGGAGGGAAGCCTATCCAGAGCTGGAGAGAGTTTAGGATTGTTTATTAGAGGCGTTTTTCAAGCCGATGGGGGAGGAGACTTCTATGACAATTCTTTGCTCTGACGCAGGAGGGGACTGTGGCAGATTACCAGGGTACAGATTTAGTACTTAGCTAGAAGCAGATTTGGATCACATTTCATGGTCAGCCTTAGAAGGGAACTTTCATGAAGGGCTGAAACCCTGAGATCCGAACATCAGTCAGGGTACTGGAGCCGAGGAACCTGAAAGGCTATGGAGCTGGCGCAGTGGTAGAAGATCAAGAAGAAAGGCGGAAAGAGGGGCTCGAGGAAACAGCTCGGAGGCTCTAACAGATGGACCACTCTTCTAGCACCCAAGGGGGCCTGCATCATGGCAACAGTATATTGTGACCACCCGGGAGAAGCCAGGAGGAAGGGAGTGGGGAAAAATTCAAGAAGTTTGACAGAGAAGGAGGTTGCAAGGGATAAGAGGACAAAGGGGATTGTGATTCCAGATGTGATAAGAAAGGTAACATGCCTGGGCATAGGTGCAAGGACCAAACTCTTTCATGTTTCTGTCTGTGAAGACGGAGGAAGAGAGGAGGGAGGTGGGAAGCAGATCTGGTAGAGGAGGAGAAGTTGGCACTTGGATGTGGCAGAAGTTTCTCTAA